>NC_143026.1:82157500-82247500 GCF_057628025.1 Oncorhynchus mykiss
CTCTTTTCCTCATCCTTTAACCATGCTCTATTTTCCCCATCCTTTAACCATGCTCTCTTTTCCCCATCCTTTAACCATGCTCTCTTTTCCCCATCCTTTAACCATGCTCTCTTTTCCCTTTTCCTCATCCTTTAACCATGCTCTCTTTTCCTCATCCTTTAACCATGCTCTCTTTTCCCCATCCTTTAACCATGCTCTCTTTTCCCCATCCTTTAACCATGCTCTCTTTTCCCTTTTCCTCAGCCTTTCACCATGCTCTCTTTTCCTCATCCTTTAACCATGCTCTCTTTTCCCCATCCTTTAACCATGCTCTCTTTTCCCCATCCTTTAACCATGCTCTCTTTTCCTCATCCTTTAACCATGCTCTCTTTTCCTCATCCTTTAACCATGCTCTCTTTTCCTCATCCTTTAACCATGCTCTCTTTTCCTCATCCTTTAACCATGCTCTCTTTTCCCCATCCTTTAACCATGCTCTCTTTTCCTCATCCTTTAACCATGCTCTCTTTTCCTCATCCTTTAACCATGCTCTCTTTTCCTCATCCTTTAACCATGCTCTCTTTTCCTCATCCTTTAACCAGGCTCTCTTTTCCTCATCCTTTAACCATGCTCTCTTTTCCTCATCCTTTAACCATGCTCTCTTTTCCTCATCCTTTAACCATGCTCTCTTTTCCCTTTTCCTCATCCTTTAACCATGCTCTCTTTTCCTCATCCTTTAACCATGCTCTCTTTTCCCCATCCTTTAACCATGCTCTCTTTTCCCCATCCTTTAACCATGCTCTCTTTTCCTCATCCTTTAACCATGCTCTCTTTTCCTCATCCTTTAACCATGCTCTCTTTTCCTCATCCTTTAACCATGCTCTCTTTTCCTCATCCTTTAACCATGCTCTCTTTTCCCCATCCTTTAACCATGCTCTCTTTTCCTCATCCTTTAAACATGCTCTCTTTTCCTCATCCTTTAACCATGCTCTCTTTTCCTCATCCTTTAACCATGCTCTCTTTTCCTCATCCTTTAACCATGCTCTCTTTTCCTCATCCTTTAACCATGCTCTCTTTTCCTCATCCTTTAACCATGCTCTCTTTTCTCTTTTCCCCATCCTTTAACCATGCTCTCTTTTCTCTTTTCCCCATCCTTTAACCATGCTCTCTTTTCCTCATCCTTTAACCATGCTCTCTTTTCCCCATCCTTTAACCATGCTCTCTTTTCTCTTTTCCCCATCCTTTAACCATACTCTCTTTTCCCCATCCTTTAACCATGCTCTCTTTTCCTCATCCTTTAACCATGCTCTCTTTTCCCCATCCTTTAACCATGCTCTCTTTTCCTCATCCTTTAACCATGCTCTCTTTTCCTCATCCTTTAACCATGCTCTCTTTTCCTCATCCTTTAACCATGCTCTCTTTTCTCTTTTCCCCATCCTTTAACCATGCTCTCTTTTCCTCATCCTTTAACCATGCTCTCTTTTCCTCATCCTTTAACCATGCTCTCTTTTCCTCATCCTTTAACCATGCTCTCTTTTCCCCATCCTTTAACCATGCTCTCTTTTCCTCATCCTTTAACCATGCTCTCTTTTCCTCATCCTTTAACCATGCTCTCTTTTCCTCATCCTTTAACCATGCTCTCTTTTCCTCATCCTTTAACTATGCTCTCTTTTCTCATCCTTTAACCATGCTCTCTTTCCCCATCCTTTAACCATGCTCTCTTTTCTCTTTTCCTCATCCTTTAACGATGCTCTCTTTTCCCCATCCTTTAACCATGCTCTCTTTTCCTCATCCTTTAACCATGCTCTCTTTTCTCTTTTCCCCATCCTTTAACCATGCTCTCTTTTCCTCATCCTTTAACCATGCTCTCTTTTCCTCATCCTTTAACCATGCTCTCTTTTCCCCATCCTTTAACCATGCTCTCTTTTCCCCATCCTTTAACCATGCTCTCTTTTCCCTTTTCCCCATCCTTTAACCATGCTCTCTTTTCCCCATCCTTTAACCATGCTCTCTTTTCTCTTTTCCCCATCCTTTAACCATGCTCTCTTTTCCTCATCCTTTAACCATGCTCTCTTTTCCTCATCCTTTAACCATGCTCTCTTTTCCTCATCCTTTAACCATGCTCTCTTTTCCCCATCCTTTAACCATGCTCTCTTTTCCTCATCCTTTAACCATGCTCTCTTTTCCTCATCCTTTAACCATGCTCTCTTTTCCCCATCCTTTAACCATGCTCTCTTTTCCTCATCCTTTAACCATGCTCTCTTTTCCCCATCCTTTAACCATGCTCTCTTTTCCTCATCCTTTAACCATGCTCTCTTTTCCTCATCCTTTAACCATGCTCTCTTTTCCTCATCCTTTAACCATCCTCTATTTTCCTCATCCTTTAACCATGCTCTCTTTTCTCATCCTTTAACCATGCTCTCTTTTCCTCATCCTTTAACCATGCTCTCTTTTCCTCATCCTTTAACCATGCTCTCTTTTCCTCATTCTTTAACCATGCTCTCTTTTCCTCATCCTTTAACCATGATCTCTTTTCTCATCCTTTAACCATGCTCTCTTTTCCCCATCTTTTAACCATGCTCTCTTTTCCCCATCCTTTAACCATGCTCTCTTTTCCTCATCCTTTAACCATGCTCTCTTTTCCCCATCCTTTAACCATGCTCTCTTTTCCCCATCCTTTAACCATGCTCTCTTTTCCTCATCCTTTAACCAGGCTCTCTTTTCCTCATCCTTTAACCATGCTCTCTTTTCCCCATCCTTTAACCAGGCTCTCTTTTCCTCATCCTTTAACCATGCTCTCTTTTCCTCATCCTTTAACCATGCTCTCTTTTCCCCATCCTTTAACCATGCTCTCTTTTCCCCATCCTTTAACCAGGCTCTCTTTTCCTCATCCTTTAACCATGCTCTCTTTTCCTCATCCTTTAACCATGCTCTCTTTTCCCCATCCTTTAACCATGCTCTCTTTTCCCCATCCTTTAACCAGGCTCTCTTTTCCTCATCCTTTAACCATGCTCTCTTTTCCCCATCCTTTAACCATGCTCTCTTTTCCTCATCCTTTAACCATGCTCTCTTTTCCTCATCCTTTAACCATGCTCTCTTTTCCCCATCCTTTAACCATGCTCTCTTTTCCTCATCCTTTAACCATGCTCTCTTTTCCCTTTTCCCCATCCTTTAACCATGCTCTCTTTCCCTCTCTCTCTCTCTCTCTTCCCTTTTCCTCATCCTTTAACCATGCTCTCTTTCCCTCTCTCTCTCTCTCTCTTCCCTTTTCCTCATCCTTTAACCATGCTCTCTTTTCCCCATCCTTTAACCATGCTCTCTTTTCCTCATCCTTTAACCATGCTCTCATTTCCCTTTTCCCCATCCTTTAACCATGCTCTCTTTCCCTCTCTCTCTCTCTCTCTTCCCTTTTCCTCATCCTTTAACCATGCTCTCTTTTCCCCATCCTTTAACCATGCTCTCTTTTCCCCATCCTTTAACCTGGCTCTCTTTTCCTCATCCTTTAACCATGCTCTCTTTTCCCCATCCTTTAACCATGCTCTCTTTTCCTCATCCTTTAACCATGCTCTCTTTTCCTCATCCTTTAACCATGCTCTCTTTTCCCCATCCTTTAACCATGCTCTCTTTTCCTCATCCTTTAACCATGCTCTCTTTTCCCCATCCTTTAACCATGCTCTCTTTTCCCCATCCTTTAACCATGCTCTCTTTTCCCCATCCTTTAACCATGCTCTCTTTTCCTCATCCTTTAACCATGCTCTCTTTTCCCTTTTCCTCATCCTTTAACCATGCTCTCTTTTCCTCATCCTTTAACCATGCTCTCTTTTCCCTTTTCCCCATCCTTTAACCATGCTCTCTTTTCCTCATCCTTTAACCATGCTCTCTTTTCCCCATCCTTTAACCATGCTCTCTTTTCCCCATCCTTTAACCATGCTCTCTTTTCCTCATCCTTTAACCATGCTCTCTTTTCCTCATCCTTTAACCATGCTCTCTTTCCCTCTCTCTCTCTCTCTCTTCCCTTTTCCCCATCCTTTAACCATGCTCTCTTTTCCCCATCCTTTAACCAGGCTCTCTTTTCCTCATCCTTTAACCATGCTCTCTTTTCCTCATCCTTTAACCATGCTCTCTTTTCCCCATCCTTTAACCATGCTCTCTTTTCCCCATCCTTTAACCAGGCTCTCTTTTCCTCATCCTTTAACCATGCTCTCTTTTCCCCATCCTTTAACCATGCTCTCTTTTCCTCATCCTTTAACCATGCTCTCTTTTCCTCATCCTTTAACCATGCTCTCTTTTCCCCATCCTTTAACCATGCTCTCTTTTCCTCATCCTTTAACCATGCTCTCTTTTCCCTTTTCCCCATCCTTTAACCATGCTCTCTTTCCCTCTCTCTCTCTCTCTCTTCCCTTTTCCTCATCCTTTAACCATGCTCTCTTTCCCTCTCTCTCTCTCTCTCTTCCCTTTTCCTCATCCTTTAACCATGCTCTCTTTTCCCCATCCTTTAACCATGCTCTCTTTTCCTCATCCTTTAACCATGCTCTCTTTTCCCTTTTCCCCATCCTTTAACCATGCTCTCTTTCCCTCTCTCTCTCTCTCTCTTCCCTTTTCCTCATCCTTTAACCATGCTCTCTTTTCCCCATCCTTTAACCATGCTCTCTTTTCCCCATCCTTTAACCAGGCTCTCTTTTCCTCATCCTTTAACCATGCTCTCTTTTCCCCATCCTTTAACCATGCTCTCTTTTCCTCATCCTTTAACCATGCTCTCTTTTCCTCATCCTTTAACCATGCTCTCTTTTCCCCATCCTTTAACCATGCTCTCTTTTCCTCATCCTTTAACCATGCTCTCTTTTCCCCATCCTTTAACCATGCTCTCTTTTCCCCATCCTTTAACCATGCTCTCTTTTCCCCATCCTTTAACCATGCTCTCTTTTCCTCATCCTTTAACCATGCTCTCTTTTCCCTTTTCCTCATCCTTTAACCATGCTCTCTTTTCCTCATCCTTTAACCATGCTCTCTTTTCCCTTTTCCCCATCCTTTAACCATGCTCTCTTTTCCTCATCCTTTAACCATGCTCTCTTTTCCCCATCCTTTAACCATGCTCTCTTTTCCCCATCCTTTAACCATGCTCTCTTTTCCTCATCCTTTAACCATGCTCTCTTTTCCTCATCCTTTAACCATGCTCTCTTTTCCCTTTTCCTCATCCTTTAACCATGCTCTCTTTTCCCCATCCTTTAACCATGCTCTCTTTTCCTCATCCTTTAACCATGCTCTCTTTTCCCCATCCTTTAACCATGCTCTCTTTTCCCCATCCTTTAACCATGCTCTCTTTTCCCCATCCTTTAACCATGCTCTCTTTTCCCCATCCATTAACCATGCTCTCTTTTCCTCATCCTTTAACCATGCTCTCTTTTCCCCATCCTTTAACCAGGCTCTCTTTTCCCCATCCTTTAACCATGCTCTCTTTTCCTCATCCTTTAACCATGCTCTCTTTTCCTCATCCTTTAACCATGCTCTCTTTTCCTCATCCTTTAACCATGCTCTCTTTTCCTCATCCTTTAACCATGCTCTCTTTTCCTCATCCTTTAACCATGCTCTCTTTTCCTCATCCTTTAACCATGCTCTCTTTTCCTCATCCTTTAACCATGCTCTCTTTTCCTCATCCTTTAACCATGCTCTCTTTTCCCCATCCTTTAACCATGCTCTCTTTTCCTCATCCTTTAACCATGCTCTCTTTTCCTCATCCTTTAACCATGCTCTCTTTTCCTCATCCTTTAACCATGCTCTCTTTTCCTCATCCTTTAACCATGCTCTCTTTTCCCCATCCTTTAACCATGCTCTCTTTTCCTCATCCTTTAACCATGCTCTCTTTTCCTCATCCTTTAACCATGCTCTCTTTTCCTCATCCTTTAACCAGGCTCTCTTTTCCCCATCCTTTAACCATGCTCTCTTTTCCCCATCCTTTAACCATGCTCTCTTTTCCTCATCCTTTAACCATGCTCTCTTTTCCTCATCCTTTAACCATGCTCTCTTTTCCCCATCCTTTAACCAGGCTCTCTTTTCCTCATCCTTTAACCATGCTCTCTTTTCCTCATCCTTTAACCATGCTCTCTTTCCCCATCCTTTAACCATGCTCTCTTTTCCTCATCCTTTAACCATGCTCTCTTTTCCTCATCCTTTAACCATGCTCTCTTTTCCCCATCCTTTAACCATGCTCTCTTTCCCTCTCTCTCTCTCTCTCTTCCCTTTTCCTCATCCTTTAACCATGCTCTCTTTTCCCCATCCTTTAACCATGCTCTCTTTTCCTCATCCTTTAACCATGCTCTCTTTTCCTCATCCTTTAACCATGCTCTCTTTTCCTCATCCTTTAACCATGCTCTCTTTTCCTCATCCTTTAACCATGCTCTCTTTTCCCCATCCTTTAACCATGCTCTCTTTTCCTCATCCTTTAACCATGCTCTCTTTTCCCCATCCTTTAACCATGCTCTCTTTTCCTCATCCTTTAACCATGCTCTCTTTTCCTCATCCTTTAACCATGCTTTCTTTTCCCCATCCTTTAACCATGCTCTCTTTTCCTCATCCTTTAACCATGCTCTCTTTTCCCTTTTCCTCAGCCTTTCACCATGCTCTCTTTTCCTCATCCTTTAACCATGCTCTCTTTTCCCCATCCTTTAACCATGCTCTCTTTTCCCCATCCTTTAACCATGCTCTCTTTTCCCCATCCTTTAACCATGCTCTCTTTTCCTCATCCTTTAACCATGCTCTCTTTTCCCTTTTCCTCATCCTTTAACCATGCTCTCTTTTCCCCATCCTTTAACCATGCTCTCTTTTCCTCATCCTTTAACCATGCTCTCTTTTCCTCATCCTTTAACCATGCTCTCTTTTCCCCATCCTTTAACCAGGCTCTCTTTTCCTCATCCTTTAACCATGCTCTCTTTTCCCCATCCTTTAACCAGGCTCTCTTTTCCCCATCCTTTAACCATGCTCTCTTTTCCTCATCCTTTAACCATGCTCTCTTTTCCCCATCCTTTAACCAGGCTCTCTTTTCCCCATCCTTTAACCATGCTCTCTTTTCCTCATCCTTTAACCATGCTCTCTTTTCCTCATCCTTTAACCATGCTCTCTTTTCCTCATCCTTTAACCATGCTCTCTTTTCCTCATCCTTTAACCATGCTCTCTTTTCCTCATCCTTTAACCATGCTCTCTTTTCCTCATCCTTTAACCATGCTCTCTTTTCCTCATCCTTTAACCATGCTCTCTTTTCCTCATCCTTTAACCATGCTCTCTTTTCCCCATCCTTTAACCATGCTCTCTTTTCCTCATCCTTTAACCATGCTCTCTTTTAAAATGTAGAATTGATATGTTTGATTCAAGTCTCCATTTCAACTAAAAATTGAAAAGTTAAAGAATAGGAACAAATCGAATAAAACTTTAAATGCACTTTAATACAGTTTGATTTGATTTAATCATATTCTTTAACTTTTCTTTTTGTTTGAGATGGAGACTTGAATCCAACATATTTTTTAATTATGAGTTTAGATACATTTATGAATACCATTATTTTTCAGTAAACACACAGTTGCTAAACATAGTGTGTAATATGTGACTTTGGGCTTTGCCTCAAGAGTCGTAGTTTTATATTATGGCAGAAATGTTCATTTAATTTTTATTTTTTATTTTTTTTAACTGATATAACATTTACATACGTTTTCAGACCCTTTACTCAGTACTTTGTTGAAACACCTTTAGCATCAATTACAGCATTGAGTCTTGTTGGGTATGATGCTACAAGCTTGGCACACCTGTTTTTGGGGAGTTTCTCCCATTCTTCTCTGCAGATCCTCTCAAGTTCTCTCAGGTTGGATGGGGACTGTTGCTGCAAAGCTATTTTCAGGTCTCCAGAGATGTTAGATTGGGTTCAAGTCCGAGCACTGGCTGGGCCACTCAAGGACATTCAGCGAATTGTCCTGAAGCAACTCCTGTATTGTCTTGGCTGTGTGTTTAGGGTCGTTGTCCTGTTGGAAGGTGAAACTTCTCCCCAGTCTGAGGTCTTGAGCACTCTGGAGCAGGTTTTCATCAAGGATCTCTCTGTACTTTGCCTCGATCCTGACTAGTCTCCCAGTCCCTGCCACTGAAAAACCAACCATGATAAAGGGTTAAAGATAGATTTTAAATCAACTTGTTGATTGTATTGAATATAGCCATGTTCCCCCTTTGTATCATTAATGTCCAGTGTAGGAAATCCTCATTGGTACCCTAGTTTATAGAAAAAAACAAATGTACTCTAAATCTCTACCCGAAAAGGATGGGCCACCTCTCTGAACCTGGTTCCTCTCTAGGTTCCTTCCTTCTATGGAACTTTTCCAGGCCACTTCTGCCTCTGCATTGCATGCTCTGGCATTTAGGCCGGATAACTTTAAGCACTTTGTGACAACTGCTGAAGTAAAAAGGGCGTTATAAAATACATTTGATTTATTGATTAATTGATAGATTGATTGACGTATCTGCCTGTGTTGTAATCCAGGGGTTGCTGAAGCCGTGTCTGGAGGAGATCAAACACGCCAGGAATGCCATCTTCAGCCCCTCCATGTTTGGCTCTTCCCTGGAGGAAGTGATGTCACTGCAGAAGGAGCGTTACCCCGACAGCCAGCTGCCCTGGGTCCAGACACGCCTCTCTGAGGAGGTCTTGGGTCTTAATGGAGACCAAATAGAGGGCATCTTCAGGTCAGTACCTACCTCTCACTCACTAACACTAGGGAGAGAGGTAGGGAGGGCGAGAGGGAGGAGGGGAAGTGGGGTAAAGGGAAGGAGGGAGGAGTTAGTAGTATTAGACATGCCTGTCAGTGAAGATCCTGGGCCCAGATTCACAAAACACTTCTTACGCAAAAACTTAAGAAGTTTCTTAAGAAAAAAAATAAGAAGTTCATAAGATAGTTCGTAAGTGCAATTCCTCAACATTATCTTACGGCTGCTGTCCCTGTACAGGGATCAACATCAGCGGACATCAGCGGAAATTTCAGAGTGACAACTAATAGTACTCGATACAACTCAAACTTTCATTAAAACACACATGCAGGGTACTCCATTAAAGCTACACTCGTTGTGAATCTAGCCAACATGTCAGATTTTTAAAATGCTTTTCGGCGAAAGCATGAGAAGCTATTATCTGATAGCATGCAACCCCCGAAATACCCAAAGGGGACGTAAACAAAATAATTAGCGTAGCCGGCGCTACACGAAACGCAGAAATAAAATATAAAACATTCATTACCTTTGACGAGCTTCTTTGTTGGCACTCCTATATGTCCCATAAACATCACAATTGGGTATTTTTTTTCCGATTAAATCCGTCCATGTATACCCAAAATGTCCATTTATGAAGCCCGTCTAATCCATGAAAAAGCACCGTTCCAAAACGCACCGTAATTTTTTTAAATTAAAAAAGTTACCTATAAACTTTGACAAAACACTTCAAACTCCTTTTGTAACCCAACTTTAGGTATTAGTAAACGTTAATAATCAATCAAATTGATCACGGGGCGATCTGTATTCAATAGCAGCACGTTTTGAAATCATGGTCCACATTCTCTCTTTCATAACTTCCTCTGGTGTGCTCGACGACAGGAAGTGCCTATTCCTCATTTTTATTTACCAAAGATTAATTTAAAATCAATTGACAGTACTGGCGACATCGTGTGGGAGCTGGAGGCATTGTAAACAGGGCCCTATCTATTTTCCCTTGCCATAGACAATACAGAGACTGGCGGAGGGATATTTTTTTTTTTTTTTTTGTGAACAGTTTTCCTTGGGATTTTTCCTGCTAAACACGTTCTGTTATAGTCATAGACATGATTTAACCAGTTGTATAAACTTCAGAGTGTTTTCTATCCACACATACTAATCATATGCATATACTATATTCCTGGCATGAGTAGCAGGACGTTGAAATGTTGCGCGATTTTTAACAAAAAGCTGCAAAAATTCGCAGCCTCTTTAACAGGTTTTAAGATGTAATGATTTTCTTACAAATTTCTCAAATATCTTCTTGTCGTTAGGCAACCGTTTTAGCTAGCTATCTAGCTAGCAATGGCAATCATGTTAGCATATTTCATACTGATATTACTGTTCTAAAACGTGTTCTTGGGTTTAAAATAATCAATACTGAAACTTTCAGATGAAGTTTGAGTGAATTAACATGTTCAATTGCTTTCATGAGCTTTTTCTCTCACTGCCCTGAGTTTAAGACAATGGTTTAGCTATCTTGGAATTTCATTTCCAACAACTTTATTTTCAAGAATCTAATTTCTTCTTAACTTTTTGCTTACAGAGAAACAGAAGAAATAGCGCAAGAACATTTCCAATAACCTTTTTGAGGAATAGTATGTTGCTTAACAAACATTTCGTTACACCCACAATATCTGCTAAACATGTGTATATGACCAATAAAATAGTTGAGGAAAAAAGTCAGTTAAGAAGAAATATCTTAAGAAGGTTTTGTTAATCTGGGCCCTAGTACTTAATGGAGACCAGACAAAGGAAGAGCAATACATGAATGAGCTAGAGGGATTGGTAAAGGGATAGAAATGCTGTGAGGAAGGAAGGAGGAGTCTAATGTGTTTCTGACCCCTGACCTCACAGGGTTCCAGGTGACATAGATGAGGTCAACGCTCTCAAACTGCAAGTGGACCAATGGAAGATCCCCACAGACCTGGAGGACCCACACATCCCAGGTAATACACACACTGTACACCAGTGATGGCTGGTGGCACTTTAAATGGGGATTACGGGTACATAGTAATGGCTATGCACCCTCCGCTAGCCCCAGGCCCTCCCCCTTCTCTCCCACCCTCCCCTAGCCCCAGGCCCTCCCCTCTTCTTTCCCACCCCACCCTCCCCTAGCCCCAGGCCCTCCCCTTCTCTCCCATCCCACCCTCCCCTAGCCCCAGACCCTCCCCTTCTCTCCCACCCCACCCTCCCCTAGCCCCAGGCCCTCCCCCTTCTCATCCCACCCCACCCACCCCTAGCCCGAGCCCCCCCCCCTTCTCTCCCACCCCACCCTCCCCTAGCCCCAGGCCCTCCCCCTTCTCTCTCACCCTCCCCTAGCCCCAGGCCCTCCCCCTTCTCTCTCACCCTCCCCTAGCCCCAGGCCCTCCCCCTTCTCTCCAACCCTCCCCTAGCCCCAGGCCCTCCCCCTTCTCTCCCACCCTCCCCTAGCCCCAGGACCTCCCCCTTCTCTCCCACCCTCCCCTAGCCCCAGGGCCTCTCCCTTCTCTCCCACCCTCCCCTAGCCCCAGGCCCTCCACCTTCTCTCCCACTCTCCCTTAGCCCCAGGCCCTCCCCCTTCTCTCCAACCCTCCCCTAGCCCCAGGGCCTCCACTTTCTCTTCAACCCTCCCCTAGCCCCAGGGCCTCCCCCTTCTTTCCAACCCTCCCCTAGCCCCAGCCCCCCCCCCCCTCTTCTCTTCCACCCTCCCCTAGCCTCAGGCCCTCTGCGGTGCTCTAATTCTCTCTGAATATGAATAGCCCCAACACCAAAGCATATTAGGAGCTGCAGCAGCAGGTCAACATGATTGGATGACCCACCCCCAGCACACACACACACACATTCCCCCCACCACACTGACACACTGAATGGGCCCGCTGCTAAACTACTGCAATTTTTATAAATAACAATCAAATAGATTTCATAGCAGAAAAGAAGGAGCAATCCTGTGTGGAGGTTGGCAGAGGTCATCATCAGTCACAACTCTATTACCAACACAGACATGGATGAGCACACACTCACACATAGAGAAGTGCGATGGTGTTCTTCTGGTCTGTTCTGTGTGTGATTAAGGCATTAGTGTCAGTGCGTAGAGGGGGGCTGTGTGTCTGACCAGTCAACTGTTTCTGTCTCTTGATTGGACTGTCAATGAATTTGTAAAAAAACTGTACATACAGATAGCTAGAGCCCAAAAATAACTATTTCTCACCGTCTCCCTTTTCCAATTCTACCCCTTTTCCCCTTCTCTCTCCCCCCTCTCTGCTCCCCTTATTCCCACCCCACCCCCCAACAACCCAAAAAGCCTCTCTGTTGAAGTTGTGGTACAGGGAGTTGGAGGAGCCGTTGATTCCTCATGAGTTCTATGAGGAGTGTATCACTCACTATGATGACCCTGAGGCTGCAGTCAACGTAGTGATGGGTCTTCCTCACATCAACAAACTGGTGCTCTGCTACCTCATACGCTTTCTACAGGTAACACACACATCATCTGCTCCGAACTCATCTTCTGTTCCAAATACACACTATCAACTTCAACATCACCCACTTCCTATAGGTAGCAAACACACACACAATCAAAATCACCCATCATCATCTCTCTCTCTCCCTCCAGGTGTTTGGCCAGCCTGCCAACGTGGTGATCACTAAGATGGATGTGAACAACCTGGCCATGGTGATGGCCCCTAACTGCCTGCGTTGCCAGTCAGACGACCCACGCATCATCTTTGAGAACACACGCAAAGAGATGTCCTTCATCCGCGTGCTCATCCAGCGCCTCGACACTAGCTTCATGGACAGATTGCTATAGCCCCCCAAACCCTGCTCCATCACCCGAGGCCAACGACACAGGACCCCTATCGCCCTGCTATAGCCCCCCCAAACCCTGCTCCTGTACGCCAGTCCAATGATACAGGACCCCTCACCTCCCTGCTATAGCCCCCCAAACCCTGCCTCTGCACCCCAGGCCAACGACACGGGACCCCAACCTCCCTGCTATAGCCCCCCAAACCCTGCCTCTGCAACCCAGGCCAACGACATAGGACCCCAACCTCCCTGCTATAGCCCCCCCAAACCCAACTCCTGTACCCCAGGCCAACGATACAGGACCCCCACCTCCCTGCTATAGCCCCCCCAAACCCTGCTCCTGTACCCCAGGGCAATGACACGGGACCACCTCCTTCCCCCTCCCTGTTATAGCCCCCCAAACCCTGCTCCTGTACCCCAGACCAACATCATCGGACCCCAATCCCCTTCCCTGCTATAGCCCCCCACTTTTAACTTCTCAACCAGAAACAACCACACAGGACACCCCCCAACTTCGACTGTACCCTTAAACATCCCAAGGTCCCACCGGCCCCCCAGACCCTGCTATAGCCCCCCAACAATAACTGTACCCCCGACCAACTAGTTGGGACATCCCCCAACTCCAACTACTGCCCACTAAACCCAGCTATAACCTCCCAACTTCAACTACTGCCCATTAAACCCAGCTAGAACCTCCCAACTTCAACTACTGCCCGCTAAACCCAGCTATAACCTCCCAACTTCAACTACTGCCCATTAAACCCAGCTGTAACCTCTCAACTTCAACTACTGCCCATTAAACCCAGCTGTAACCTCCCAACTTCAACTACTGCCCGCTAAACCCAGCTATAATCTCCCAACTTCAACTACTGCCCACTAAACCCAGCTATAACCTCCCAACTTCAACTACTGCCCATTAAACCCAGCTGTAATCTCCCAACTTAAACTACTGCCCGCTAAACCCAACTAGAACCTCCCAACTTCAACTACTGCCCGCTAAACCCAGCTAGAACCTCCCAACTTCAACTACTGCCCATTAAACCCAGCTATAACCTCTCAACTTCAACTACTGCCCGCTAAACCCAGCTATAACCTCCCAACTTCAACTACTGCCCACTAAACCCAGCTATAACCTCCCAACTTCAACTACTGCCCGCTAAAACCCAGCTATCACCTCCCAACTTCAACTACTGCCCGCTAAACCCAGATATAACCTCCCAACTTCAACTACTGCCCACTAAAACCAGCTATAACCTCCCAACTTCAACTACTACCCACTAAACCCAGCTGTAACCTCCCAACTTCAACTACTGCCCCGCTATAAACCTCCCAACTTCAACTACTGCCCACTAAACCCAGCTATAACCTCCCAACTTCAACTACTGCCCGCTAAACCCAGATATAACCTCCCAACATCAACTACTGCCCATTAAACCCAGCTATAACCTCCCGACTTCAACTACTACCCAATAAACCCAGCTATAACCTCCCAACTTCAACTACTGCCCACTAAACCCAGCTGTAACCTCCCAACTTCAACTATTACCCACTAAACCCAGCTATAACTTCCCAACTTCAACTACTGCCCGCTAAACCCAGCTGTAACCTCCCAACTTCAACTACTGCCCGCTAAACCCAGATATAACCTCCCAACGTCAACTACTGCCCACTAAACCCAGCAATAACCTCCCAACTTCAACTACTGCCCGCTAAACCCAGCTATAACCTCCCAACTTCAACTACTGCCCACTAAACCCAGCTATAACCTCCCAACGTCAACTACTGCCCACTAAACCCAGCAATAACCTCCCAACGTCAACTACTGCCCATTAAACCCAGCTATAACCTCCCAACTTCAACTACTGCTCATTAAACCCAGCTGTAATCTCCCAACGTCAACTACTGCCCGCTAAACCCAACTAGAACCTCCCAACTTCAACTACTGCCCGCTAAACCCAGCTAGAACCTCCCAACTTCAACTACTGCCCATTAAACCCAGCTGTAACCTCTCAACTTCAACTACTGCCCGCTAAACCCAGCTATAACCTCCCAACTTCAACTACTGCCCGCTAAACCCAGCTATAACCTCCCAACTTCAACTACTGCCCGCTAAACCCAGCTATAACCTCCCAACTTCAACTACTGCCTACTAAACCCAGCTATAACCTCCCAACTTCAACTACTGCCCGCTAAACCCAGCTATAACCTCCCAACTTCAACTACTGCCCGCTAAACCCAGATATAACCTCCCAACTTCAACTACTGCCCACTAAACCCAGCTATAACCTCCCAACTTCAACTACTACCCACTAAACCCAGCTGTAACTTCCCAACTTCAACTACTGCCCCGCTATAACCTCCCAACTTCAACTACTGCCCACTAAACCCAGCTATAATCTCCCAACTTCAACTACTGCCCGCTAAACCCAGATATAACCTCCCAATGTCAACTACTGCCCATTAAACCCAGCTATAACCTCCCGACTTCAACTACTACCCAATAAACCCAGCTATAACCTCCCAACTTCATCTACGGCCCATTAAACCCAGCTGTAACCTCCCAACTTCAACTACTGCCCACTAAACCCAGCTATAACTTCCCAAATTCAACTACTGCCCACTAAACCCAGCTATAACCTCCCAACTTCAACTATTACCCACTAAACCCAGCTATAACTTCCCAACTTCAACTACTGCCCACTAAACCCAGCTGTAACCTCCCAACTTCAACTACTGCCCGCTAAACCCAGATATAACCTCCCAACGTCAACTACTGCCCACTAAACCCAGCAATAACCTCCCAACTTCAACTACTGCCCGCTAAACCCAGCTATAACCTCCCAACTTCAACTACTGCCCACTAAACCCAGCTATAACCTCCCAACTTCAACTACTAACCGCTAAACCCAGCTATAACCTCCCAACTTCAACTACTGCCCACTAAACCCAGCTATAACCTCCCAACTTCAACTATTACCCACTAAACCCAGCTATAACTTCCCAACTTCAACTACTGCCCGCTAAACCCAGCTATAACCTCCCAACTTCAACTACTGCCCACTAAACCCAGCTGTAACCTCCCAACTTCAACTACTGCCCGCTAAACCCAGATATAACCTCCCAACGTCAACTACTGCCCACTAAACCCAGCTATAACCTCCCAACGTCAACTACTGCCCATTAAACCCAGCTATAACCTCCCAACTTCAACTACTGCCCATTAAACCCAGCTGTAACCCCCCAACTTCGACTGTACCCTTAAACCTCCCAAGGCCCCACAGGCCCCCCAGACCCTGCTATAGCCCCCCAACAATAACTGTACCCCCGACCAACTAGTTGGGACATCCCCCAACTCCAACTACTGCCCATTAAACCCAGCTGTAACCTCCCAACTTCAACTACTGCCCATTAAACCCAGCTGTAACCTCTCAACTTCAACTACTGCCCATTAAACCCAGTTATAATCTCCCAACTTCAACTACTGCCCACTAAACCCAGCTATAACCTCCCAACTTCAACTACTGCCCATTAAACCCAGCTAGAACCTCCCAACTTCAACTACTGCCCGCTAAACCCAGCTATAACCTCCCAACTTCAACTACTGCCCATTAAACCCAGCTGTAACCTCTCAACTTCAACTACTGCCCATTAAACCCAGCTGTAACCTCCCAACTTCAACTACTGCCCGCTAAACCCAGCTATATCTCCCAACTTCAACTACTGCCCACTAAACCCAGCTATAACCTCCCAACTTCAACTACTGCCCATTAAACCCAGCTGTAATCTCCCAACTTCAACTACTGCCCGCTAAACCCAGCTAGAACCTCCCAACTTCAACTACTGCCCGCTAAACCCAGCTATAACCTCCCAACTTCAACTACTGCCCACTAAACCCAGCTATAACCTCCCAACTTCAACTACTGCCCGCTAAACCCAGCTATAACCTCCCAACTTCAACTACTGCCCGCTAAACCCAGATATAACCTCCCAACTTCAACTACTGCCCACTAAACCCAGCTATAACCTCCCAACTTCAACTACTACCCACTAAACCCAGCTGTAACCTCCCAACTTCAACTACGGCCCATTAAACCCAGCTGTAACCTCCCAACTTCAACTACTGCCCACTAAACCCAGCTATAACTTCCCAAATTCAACTACTGCCCACTAAACCCAGCTATAACCTCCCAACTTCAACTATTACCCACTAAACCCAGCTATAACTTCCCAACTTCAACTACTGCCCACTAAACCCAGCTGTAACCTCCCAACTTCAACTACTGCCCGCTAAACCCAGATATAACCTCCCAACGTCAACTACTGCCCACTAAACCCAGCAATAACCTCCCAACTTCAACTACTGCCCGCTAAACCCAGCTATAACCTCCCAACTTCAACTACTGCCCACTAAACCCAGCTATAACCTCCCAACTTCAACTACTAACCGCTAAACCCAGCTATAACCTCCCAACTTCAACTACTGCCCACTAAACCCAGCTATAACCTCCCAACTTCAACTATTACCCACTAAACCCAGCTATAACTTCCCAACTTCAACTACTGCCCGCTAAACCCAGCTATAACCTCCCAACTTCAACTACTGCCCACTAAACCCAGCTGTAACCTCCCAACTTCAACTACTGCCCGCTAAACCCAGATATAACCTCCCAACATCAACTACTGCCCACTAAACCCAGCTATAACCTCCCAACGTCAACTACTGCCCATTAAACCCAGCTATAACCTCCCAACTTCAACTACTGCCCATTAAACCCAGCTGTAACCCCCCAACTTCGACTGTACCCTTAAACCTCCCAAGGCCCCACAGGCCCCCCAGACCCTGCTATAGCCCCCCAACAATAACTGTACCCCCGACCAACTAGTTGGGACATCCCCCAACTCCAACTACTGCCCATTAAACCCAGCTGTAACCTCCCAACTTCAACTACTGCCCATTAAACCCAGCTGTAACCTCTCAACTTCAACTACTGCCCATTAAACCCAGTTATAATCTCCCAACTTCAACTACTGCCCACTAAACCCAGCTGTAACCTCCCAACTTCAACTACTGCCCGCTAAACCCAGATATAACCTCCCAACGTCAACTACTGCCCACTAAACCCAGCAATAACCTCCCAACTTCAACTACTGCCCGCTAAACCCAGCTATAACCTCCCAACTTCAACTACTGCCCACTAAACCCAGCTATAACCTCCCAACTTCAACTACTAACCGCTAAACCCAGCTATAACCTCCCAACTTCAACTACTGCCCACTAAACCCAGCTATAACCTCCCAACTTCAACTATTACCCACTAAACCCAGCTATAACTTCCCAACTTCAACTACTGCCCGCTAAACCCAGCTATAACCTCCCAACTTCAACTACTGCCCACTAAACCCAGCTGTAACCTCCCAACTTCAACTACTGCCCGCTAAACCCAGATATAACCTCCCAACGTCAACTACTGCCCACTAAACCCAGCTATAACCTCCCAACGTCAACTACTGCCCATTAAACCCAGCTATAACCTCCCAACTTCAACTACTGCCCATTAAACCCAGCTGTAACCCCCCAACTTCGACTGTACCCTTAAACCTCCCAAGGCCCCACAGGCCCCCCAGACCCTGCTATAGCCCCCCAACAATAACTGTACCCCCGACCAACTAGTTGGGACATCCCCCAACTCCAACTACTGCCCATTAAACCCAGCTGTAACCTCCCAACTTCAACTACTGCCCATTAAACCCAGCTGTAACCTCTCAACTTCAACTACTGCCCATTAAACCCAGTTATAATCTCCCAACGTCAACTACTGCCCACTAAACCCAGCTATAACCTCCCAACTTCAACTACTGCCCATTAAACCCAGCTAGAACCTCCCAACTTCAACTACTGCCCGCTAAACCCAGCTATAACCTCCCAACTTCAACTACTGCCCATTAAACCCAGCTGTAACCTCTCAACTTCAACTACTGCCCATTAAACCCAGCTGTAACCTCCCAACTTCAACTACTGCCCGCTAAACCCAGCTATATCTCCCAACTTCAACTACTGCCCACTAAACCCAGCTATAACCTCCCAACTTCAACTACTGCCCATTAAACCCAGCTGTAATCTCCCAACTTCAACTACTGCCCGCTAAACCCAGCTAGAACCTCCCAACTTCAACTACTGCCCGCTAAACCCAGCTATAACCTCCCAACTTCAACTACTGCCCACTAAACCCAGCTATAACCTCCCAACTTCAACTACTGCCCGCTAAACCCAGCTATAACCTCCCAACTTCAACTACTGCCCGCTAAACCCAGATATAACCTCCCAACTTCAACTACTGCCCACTAAACCCAGCTATAACCTCCCAACTTCAACTACTACCCACTAAACCCAGCTGTAACCTCCCAACTTCAACTACGGCCCATTAAACCCAGCTGTAACCTCCCAACTTCAACTACTGCCCACTAAACCCAGCTATAACTTCCCAAATTCAACTACTGCCCACTAAACCCAGCTATAACCTCCCAACTTCAACTATTACCCACTAAACCCAGCTATAACTTCCCAACTTCAACTACTGCCCACTAAACCCAGCTGTAACCTCCCAACTTCAACTACTGCCCGCTAAACCCAGATATAACCTCCCAACGTCAACTACTGCCCACTAAACCCAGCAATAACCTCCCAACTTCAACTACTGCCCGCTAAACCCAGCTATAACCTCCCAACTTCAACTACTGCCCACTAAACCCAGCTATAACCTCCCAACTTCAACTACTAACCGCTAAACCCAGCTATAACCTCCCAACTTCAACTACTGCCCACTAAACCCAGCTATAACCTCCCAACTTCAACTATTACCCACTAAACCCAGCTATAACTTCCCAACTTCAACTACTGCCCGCTAAACCCAGCTATAACCTCCCAACTTCAACTACTGCCCACTAAACCCAGCTGTAACCTCCCAACTTCAACTACTGCCCGCTAAACCCAGATATAACCTCCCAACATCAACTACTGCCCACTAAACCCAGCTATAACCTCCCAACGTCAACTACTGCCCATTAAACCCAGCTATAACCTCCCAACTTCAACTACTGCCCATTAAACCCAGCTGTAACCCCCCAACTTCGACTGTACCCTTAAACCTCCCAAGGCCCCACAGGCCCCCCAGACCCTGCTATAGCCCCCCAACAATAACTGTACCCCCGACCAACTAGTTGGGACATCCCCCAACTCCAACTACTGCCCATTAAACCCAGCTGTAACCTCCCAACTTCAACTACTGCCCATTAAACCCAGCTGTAACCTCTCAACTTCAACTACTGCCCATTAAACCCAGTTATAATCTCCCAACTTCAACTACTGCCCACTAAACCCAGCTATAACCTCCCAACTTCAACTACTGCCCATTAAACCCAGCTAGAACCTCCCAACTTCAACTACTGCCCGCTAAACCCAGCTATAACCTCCCAACTTCAACTACTGCCCATTAAACCCAGCTGTAACCTCTCAACTTCAACTACTGCCCATTAAACCCAGCTGTAACCTCCCAACTTCAACTACTGCCCGCTAAACCCAGCTATATCTCCCAACTTCAACTACTGCCCACTAAACCCAGCTATAACCTCCCAACTTCAACTACTGCCCATTAAACCCAGCTGTAATCTCCCAACTTCAACTACTGCCCGCTAAACCCAGCTAGAACCTCCCAACTTCAACTACTGCCCGCTAAACCCAGCTATAACCTCCCAACTTCAACTACTGCCCACTAAACCCAGCTATAACCTCCCAACTTCAACTACTGCCCGCTAAACCCAGCTATAACATCCCAACTTCAACTACTGCCCGCTAAACCCAGATATAACCTCCCAACTTCAACTACTGCCCACTAAACCCAGCTATAACCTCCCAACTTCAACTACTACCCACTAAACCCAGCTGTAACCTCCCAACTTCAACTACTGCCCCGCTATAACCTCCCAACTTCAACTACTGCCCACTAAACCCAGCTATAACCTCCCAACTTCAACTACTGCCCGCTAAACCCAGATATAACCTCCCAACGTCAACTACTGCCCATTAAACCCAGCTATAACCTCCCAACTTCAACTACTACCAACTAAACCTAGCTGTAACCTCCCAACTTCAACTACTGCCCACTAAACCCAGCTGTAACCTCCCAACTTCAACTACTGCCCACTAAACCCAGATATAACCTCCCAACGTCAACTACTGCCCACTAAACCCAGCTATAACCTCCCGACTTCAACTACTACCCAATAAACCCAGCTGTAACCTCCCAACTTCAACTACGGCCCATTAAACCCAGCTGTAACTTCCCAACTTCAACTACTGCCCGCTAAACCCAGATATAACCTCCCAACTTCAACTACTGCCCATTAAACCCAGCTATAACCTCCCAACTTCAACTACTGCCCATTAAACCCAGCTGTAACCTCCCAACTTCAACTACTGCCCGCTAAACCCAGCTATAACCTCCCAACTTCAACTACTGCCCGCTAAACCCAGATATAACCTCCCAACGTCAACTACTGCCCACTAAACCCAGCTATAACCTCCCAACGTCAACTACTGCCCATTAAACCCAGCTATAACCTCCCAACTTGAACTACTGCCCATTAAACCCAGCTGTAACCTCCCAACTTCAACTACTGCCCGCTAAACCCAGCTATAACCTCCCAACTTCAACTACTGCCCACTAAACCCAGCTATAACCTCCCAACTTCAACTACTGCCCACTAAACCCAGCTATAACCTCCCAACTTCAACTACTGCCCGCTAAACCCAGATATAACCTCCCAACGTCAACTACTGCCCACTAAACCCAGCTATAACCTCCCAACTTCAACTACTGCCCACTAAACCCAGCTATAACCTCCCAACTTCAACTACTGAAAATGAATCCCAGCTGTAACCTTCCAACTTCAACTACTGCCCACTAAACCCAGCTATAACCTCCCAACTTCAACTATTACCCACTAAACCCAGCTATAACTTCCCAACTTCAACTACTGCCCGCTAAACCCAGCTATAACCTCCCAACTTCAACTACTGGCCCCCAAACCAGCATAACCCCTATCTCCCAGGCGGAGTCTCATCCCAGTCTGAGCCTGACCCCTCTACCGCCACTCTACACACAGGGACTTGCATCGCACAGACATTGATGTACAGGGTTACACACACACTCACCTAGACATACTCTCACATGTACATTTACTGACACACACACACATACTCTCACTTCTATAGTACACATCCATATACACAATGACAATGCTTAGAGTGACAAATGGCTGACCAACACAGTACAAGATCGATGGGATCAACCTATATCATTATTGAGATATACTCAGCCTACTATTGTCATAAATACACCCAATGTCGCACGCACACACACACACACACACACACACACAGCTGTTTGACTCCCTACCCACCCAAACGGCTATCACTGTCCGACATGTTTTGGTGCTGTCCACTCCCCAGTCCCCGCCTCTCTCCCAATACAAACCAATCACGTCTGCTTCCCCCTTCCTGATTCCATGTGAGTTCTCAAATGAGGCGTCAGTCCACCTATCAGCTCCAAGCCTAGAGCTACATTCACACTGCCATGAAGCCCCGTTTATCTGTCTGCACTGTTGTCACCAACCAACTGATGTCGATAAAGTTATTTTGTTATTTTGGACGGCGGTGGCTGATCCAGGACAGGTTTTAGAGGGGATCACCGCAGCACTGCCAATCAACTGTGTCTGTCGCAACAGGAAGGGATGTCAGACACTGTTCCACAGGACTTCCTGTGAGACTTTAGAAATACTGATTTACTGCACCCCCTACCACCCATCCCCTTGGCCATAGCCACTTCTGCCCCTTTCACCCCTCTGACCCCCCAGACAACCACACAACCTCACCCTCCCCTCACCTCTCCTCACTCAACCCTCTTCACCCCTCTTCAGCCCTCCTCACTCACCCCTCTTCACTCCTTTTCAGCCCTCTTCAGCTCTCCTCACTCACCCCTCTTCACTCCTCTTCAGCCCTCTTCAGCTCTCCTCACTCACCCCTTTTCACCCCTCTTCAGCCTTCCTCACGCCTCTTCACCCCTCTTCAGCCCTCTTCAGCCCTCTTCAACCCTCCTCATCCCTCTTCACCCCTCCTCATCCCTCTTCACCCCTCTTCATTCCTCTTCACCCCTCTTCATCCCTCTTCACCCCTCTTCATTCCTCTTCACCCCTCTGCATTCCTTTTCACCCCTCTTCATTCCCCTCCACCTCTCTTCATTCCTTTTCACCCCTCTTCATTCCTCTTCACCCCTCTTCACCCCTCTTCATTCCCCTTCACCCCTCTTCATTCCTTTTCACCCCTCTTCATTCCCCTCCACCTCTCTTCATTCCTTTTCACCCCTCTTCATTCCCCTCCACCTCTCTTCATTCCTTTTCACCCCTCTTCATTCCTCTTCACCCCTCTTCACCCCTCTTCATTCCCCTTCACCCCTCTTCACCCCTCTTCATTCCTTTTCACCCCTCTTCATTACTCTTCACCCCTCTTCATTCCACTTCACCCCTCTTCATTCCTCTTCACCCCTCTTCACCCCTCTTCATTCCCTTTCACCCCTCTTCATTCCTCTTCACCCCTCTTCATTCCACTTCACCCCTCTTCATTCCCCTCCACTCCTCTTCATTCCCCTCCACCCCTCTTCATTCCTCTTCACCCCTCTTCATTCCCCTCCACCCTTCTTCATTCCTCTTCTCCCCTCTTCATTCCCCTCCACCCCTCTTCATTCCTCTTCACCCCTCTTTATTCCCCTCCACCCCTCTTCATTAATCTTCACCCCTCATCAATCCCCTCCACCCCTCTTCATTCCCCTTCACCCCTCTTCTTTCCTCTTCATCCCTCTTCATTCCTTTTCACCGCTCTTCATCCCTCTTCATTCATCTTCACCCCTCTTCATTCCTCTTCACCCCTCTTCATTCCCCTTCACCCCTCTTCTTTCCTCTTCATCCCTCTTCATTCCTCTTCACCCCTCTTCATTCCTCTTCACCCCTCTTCATTCCCCTTCACCCCTCTTCTTTCCTTTTCACCCCTCTTCATTCCTCTTCACCCCTCTTCATTCCCCTTCATCCCTCTTCATTCCTTTTCACCCCTCTTCATTCCTCTTCACCCCTCTTCATTCCTCCTCACCCCTCTTCATTCCTCTTCACCCCTCTTCATTCCTCTTCACCCCTCTTCATTCCCCTTCACCCCTCTTCATTCCTCTTCACCCCTCTTCATTCCTCTTCACCCCTCTTCATTCCTCTTCACCCCTCTTCATTCCTCTTCACCCCTCTTCATTCCTCTTCACCCCTCTTCATTCCCCTTCACCCCTCTTCATTCCTCTTCACCCCTCTTCA
Organism: Oncorhynchus mykiss; assembly: GCF_057628025.1. Classification (NCBI taxonomy): domain Eukaryota; kingdom Metazoa; phylum Chordata; class Actinopteri; order Salmoniformes; family Salmonidae; genus Oncorhynchus; species Oncorhynchus mykiss. The sequence goes on from NC_143026.1 coordinate 82,181,438, forward strand.
TTCCTCTTTACCCCTCTTCACCCCTCTTCATTCCTCCTCACCCCTCTTCATTCCTCTTCACCCCTCTTCATTCCTCCTCACCCCTCTTCATTCCTCCTCACCCCTCTTCATTCCTCTTCACCCCTCTTCATTCCTCTTCACCTACCCCCCCTACACATCCTCAAGACTACATACACCTCCATTCCCTCATACTGACATGATTTCTGAATGTCTAAATTGAGATCCGTCCACCTCTGTCTGTTTTTCTGTCTGTATGTCTGTATGTCTTTTACTCTGTCTGTTGTTTACAAATGTACCTGTCTGTCTCCATCTACAGGTTGTCAGAGTACTGTCTGTCTTTTGGACCCGTACAAAAGTATGTTTTCTGTTAGCAGATGTGACTTGGTATGGATTATTCTTTTTAAAGATATGTTTTTTGTTTTATTAATTGATGATTTGTTGTATTTAACAGAGTTTTCATGTTTTTTAACCCACTGTTTTATATAATTTTATTTATTTGTATTTATTTCAGCAATATTTCCTTAATGCCTTCTTCATAGACAGTATACTTTAGGGTTCAAAATGTCTGTGTCTGTCTCCCAAATGGCACCCTATTCCTTTATAATACACTTATTTTTGTCAAAAATAGTGCACTATATAGGGAATAGGATGCACATTGTCTTTATGTTTCTTTGAATGAATGTGTGTGTACGTGCAGGCATGTATGTGCTTGTGTGTGTTTTCAATATAACAGGGCATATACATCACATGTTCATATGCACATACATGTTGATATGTGACCCTGATATGTACAGTAGGTGTCTCTGTGTGTCTGAGAGTTAAATCCAGCTGTGTTTTTTCAGTTCTGTTCATTTGTGTTACATTTTTTGGTGACAGGTTTATAGGAATGGATGCTTGTGAACCTCCCATCCCTTGAGACCACCATGCGCACACACACACACACACACACACCATCCTTAGCCTAATTATTATTATGGCAGAAGGACTCTCATGCTCTTGCATTCACAGAATCTCTCATACACTAACATGTTGTGTGTGTGTGTGTATTTGAAGCCCTCATACACTAACATATTGTGTGTGTGTGTGTGTGTGTGTATTTGAATCTCTCATACACTCAGGTATTGTGTGTGTGTGTACTTGAAGCTTTCACACAATCACATATTGTGTGTTTGTGTGTATTTGGCGCTATCACACACTCAAATATTGCGTGTGTGTATTTGGCGCTATCACACACTCAAATATTGCGTGTGTGTATTTGGCGCTATCACACACTCAAATATTGCGTGTGTGTATTTGGCGCTATCACACACTCAAATATTGCGTGTGTGTATTTGGCGCTATCACACACTCAAATATTGCGTGTGTGTATTTGGCGCTATCACACACTCAAATATTGCGTGTGTGTATTTGGCGCTATCACACACTCAAATATTGCGTGTGTGTATTTGGCGCTATCACACACTCAAATATTGCGTGTGTGTATTTGGCGCTATCACACACTCAAATATTGCGTGTGTGTATTTGGCGCTATCACACACTCAAATATTGCGTGTGTGTATTTGGCGCTATCACACACTCAAATATTGCGTGTGTGTATTTGGCGCTATCACACACTCAAATATTGCGTGTGTGTATTTGTGGTAGAATGATCTTTTCTTTGTTAAACTGGGTGTATGTGACAATACAAACATCTCAATCTAAAGAGATAAAGTGGATCAGTGAAGGAGAGAGAGAGAGTTATGTTTCCTCTGTCACCCTACCCCACTGCATCCTGATACACACTCACACACACACACACTACACAGAACATGACCAACGTGTACATTGGACCACTGTACAGACCAACGTGGAAAATACAACAAGATTGCCATAACAACACAAGTAAATAAAGCATCACACGTACAGTACGTAACTATGGAAACAGCTGTGGAAATAATTGTATCAACAGGGTGTTGTTGGTTTTTGTTTGTATTATTATGTTCTGGGTGTGAGCCAGACAATGATGGTCAAGTTTTATGATAGAGGTCTCTTTCTTCATCTGTGAATTGGCCTTCTTAGTGTTTCTCTAAAGAACATATAAACAGAAATGTGTGCCATCTTCAGCTCTTCCTATGATCAATTAAGCGTCCCAAATGGCACCATATTCCTTATATATTGCACTACTTTTGACATAAACCTGGTGGGCTCTGGTCAAAAGTAGCACATTATATAGGGAGCAGGGTGCCATTTGGGAGGTACACTAAATGTTTCTTTACCAAGACAACTGCAACACTTCTGGCCGCTGATACATTTAGCTCTGGGGAGTTGTTTCCCAAGCAAAGATGCTATAGATACCATAGACAGGATGATAGTGTAACTAGTCGTGTGTGTGTGTGTGTGTGTGTGTGTGTGTGTGTGTGTGTGTGTGTGTGTGTGTGTGTGTGTGTGTGTGTGTGTGTGTGTGTGTGTGTGTGTGCGTGTGTGCGTGTGTGCGTGCGTGCGTGCGTGCGTGCGTGCGTGTGTGTGAGAACAGTAGATAGAATAGAATGCAGTGATGTCATGCATTGACCCAGCAAATTGATCGAATCAGCATGCAGAACTTTGGGTCACTACTCTTTTAAAAACATAAAGTTACTAAAAAAACAAAACATGAAAAAATCTACATCAAATACTTACAGAAAGGATTTACAATCCTTAATCCTTACAATATTTAGCTTTAAAAAAAAATCCACTTATAAGAGATATATGATTTGAAATCTCTTAAATATCTTTGTTTTTAATGATTACTGTTGGTTCTCATTTTTATTTGTTGCTACACATGTTCTTCTTATAGTCAGTGTCCATACTGTTATAATTATTAATGTCATTAAAATGACTGATATTGAACATAAGTAAGGTGAGAGTCAGCTGCTATGTACTCTGTACTCCTCACCTCCTCTTCTTCCTCTTCCTCCTCCTCCCTGCTCCTCAACGTTTTATTTTCTATTTTAACGTCAACTGTATTTCAATCACTCTGTTGGAGAGAAGACTTGGGAAGTAAAATGGACATTGTTTAATAAACTATTCAAATGTGAAATATCCCTGGTTTGTGTGACACTTTTATTAACTAACACAGTGACAGTCCATGATTTTCATTGTTGTCTCCCATGTCAATATTTTTTATTTATTTTATTTATTTCACCTTTATTTAACCAGGTAGGCTAGTTAAGAACAAGTTCTCATTTACAATTGTGACCTGGCCAAGATAAAGCAAAGCAGTTCGACACATACAATGACACAGAGTTACACATGGAGTAAAACAAACATACAGTCAATAATACAGTATAAACAAGTCTATATACGATGTGAGCAAATGAGGTGAGATAAGGGAGGTAAAGGCAAAAAAGGCCATGGTGGCAAAGTAAATACAAATAGCAAGTAAAACACTGGAATGGTAGATTTGCAATGGAAGAATGTGCAAAGCAGAAATAAAAATAATGGGGTGCAAAGGAGCAAAATAAATAAATTAAATACAGTAGGGAAAGAGGTAGTTGTTTGGGCTAAATTATAGGTGGGCTATGTACAGGTGCAGTAATCTGTGAGCTGCTCTGACAGTTGGTGCTTAAAGCTAGTGAGGGAGATAAGTGTTTCCAGTTTCAGAGATTTTTGTAGTTCGTTCCAGTCATTGGCAGCAGAGAACTGGAAGGAGAGGCGGCCAAAGAAAGAATTGGTTTTGGGGTGACTAGAGAGATATACCTGCTGGAGCGTGTGCTACAGGTGGGAGATGCTATGGTGACCAGCGAGCTGAGATAAGGGGTAGCAGGGTCTTGTAGATGACATGGAGCCAGTGGGTTTGGCGACGAGTATGAAGCGAGGGCCAGCCAACAAGAGCGTACAGGTCGCAATGGTGGGTAGAATATGGGGCTTTGGTGACAAAACGGATTGCACTGTGATAGACTGCATCCAATTTGTTGAGTAGGGTATTGGAGGCTATTTTGTAAATGACATCGCCAAAGTCGAGGATTGGTAGGATGGTCAGTTTTACAAGGGTATGTTTGGCAGCATGAGTGAAGGATGCTTTGTTGCGAAATAGGAAGCCAATTCTAGATTTAACTTTGGATTGGAGATGTTTGATATGAGTCTGGAAGGAGAGTTTACAGTCTAACCAGACACCTAAGCTAGCCTTAGCTTTTCTATCTGCCTGTGTATAATGGTTTCTAGCTTCCCTGAACAGCTGCATATCACGGGGGCTGTTCGATGCTAATGCAGAACGCCATAGGATGTTTTTGTGTTGGTTAAGGGCAGTCAGGTCTGGGGAGAACCGAGGGCTATATCTGTTCCTGGTTCTAAATTTCTTGAATGGGGCGTGTTTATTTAAGATGGTTAGGAAGGCATTTAAAAAAAATATCCAGGCATCCTCTACTGACGGGATGAGATCAATATCCTTCCAGGATACCCCGGCCAGGTCGATTAGAAAGGCCTGCTCACTGAAGTGTTTCAGGGAGCGTTTGACAGTGATGAGTGGAGGTCGTTTGACCGCTGACCCTTCTTAGGTTATTCTGAAATCCTGGTTGGGGGATTCTAGATGTCATGCTTGTTCCCATCTGATTCAGGGTATGTTGCTACCAGCATTTCTGGAAAATCTGAGAATTTCGGGAAAGTTAAAGGGACAGTGCAGTTTAAAAAAATATCATTTGTTCCCTAACTCCCACACAATCAGACTGAGCATTTCAAGGGCCAAAGGAAGCTCATGGAAATTAATGATAACAAATATATGTTGGAGTTATTTTCATTAAATGAACACATACTGATTTATTAGACATACAGTGATGATTTTTTTTAAATAAAGACTGCATGGGGGCTTTAACCGAATGTTGCCACCCTAATTCTGAGTAAAGCCCTCTAGTGCAGACTGGCCTGGATCGTAGAGGATTATGAGACTGGTGGCCAAGGTGGCAATTGTGATAAATATCCACTTGTAATTTGGTAATCTGGACAGTTCTTTTGTCATTTTTATTTATTTGTTATGTTTATTTGGCTGGGACAATGTACATCAAAAACAAATCTCAGAGCACTGAGAAAACATGTGTTGCACCAGATTTAGTTAATAGCTCATTTTCATCTAGTCCCTAAAGCATCTAGACATACAGTGCATTCGGAAAGTATTCAGACCCCTTTACTTTTTTTCTTACTTTACAGCCTCATTCTAAAATTGCAACAACAAAACAATCCTCATCAATCTACACATAATACCCCATAATGACAACGCAAAAACAGGTTTTTTTCTGTGTGTGTGTGAGTGCAAATTTACATAAGTATTCAGACCATTTGCTGTGAGACTCATAATTGAGCTCAGGTGCATATTGTTTACATTGATCATCCACAAAATGTGGAAAAAGTCAAGGGGTCTGAATAATTTCTGAATGCACTGTAGGTGAACTTCTAGCAATGGAAACATTATACAAAAACACAAAACAGTAAAAAAATATATAATAGAACAGAGATCAGGACATAGAGACATGTTTCACCACAGAAGTCAAAACATTGTCCATAGAAACACATTGCTATTTGATTCAATGTAATATACCTATAAAAAATAGGAAATATTGTGCATAGCCCAGTTACTGCACGTATTGAAATTACACCTGTGTATGTACTAATGTGTCTTCTGTTGCATTAAAAGTCAGTATGGCCTATTAAGTTAAAATCAATGAGTGCATGGCTGATTGGACGTGTTTTGTCTCAGTGGAGAAGGCTTGGAAGCTGCTACATGTTTTCAGAGCAGAGGGGAGGTCATTCCACTTCTTAGATGCATTGAATGAGAATGCCGATTGTGCAAAGGTGTGGACCGTCTGGAGATGCTACAGTCCCCCCTGGTGGAGGTTCTTGGAACACTGCTATTTTGCTCGGAGCAGAGATTTACAGACACTCGGGGGTGGAGGTGCTAGATTGTGAGTTAACTTGTAAACCAGGCAGATTTCTGAGAACAGAATGAAGTTGTCGAAACTAAACAGGTCGAACTTGTTATTATACTGCAGTGGTGGTAGTGCCGTGTTTTTGTTGTACAAGATGATCAATACTTCTTTATAGAGTGATTTGAGAGGTTTCAGGGATGTCTCACATGCTTGTGACCAGTTGGTGATACAGTAAGAAATGGGAGAAACCCCATAGCATGTAAGAACATTCTGGAAGCCTCGGTGGAGAAAGAGTTTTTAATTGAGGGTGGGATCAAGGATTATGCCGAGGTATTTGAATTCTGAGACCGTTTTGATCTTTTGGCCATTTATGAGGATATGGGAGTAGACCTGCTGCTTTTTAATAGATGAAGAAATACATAGCTACTGTTTTTCCCACATTTAGGGTGAGCCAGGATTTGTTGAGCCATTGTGAAACATTCTCAACTGCCACTTGCTCAGCTCTCTTTCCATGGATGTAGATAACCACCTGTCTGCAAACATCTGGATCTCCACTCCATGGCACACGGAAGAAGTGTGCCATCATAAAACATATATAGGCTGAACAACAGGGGCCCAAAGATTGGAAATTGAATCTCAACAAGGAAACAGTCATGGGTTAGTCATATGTCAACATGCCAATATGTAAAACCTGTGCACCGGTTCACCTTTGCTGAGTGCTGAGAACTCGATTGTCTCAGGGGTGAATTTCCTCTAGGAAGGGCATTTACAGATCTAGGATCAGCTTCCTTTCCCAGTCATCCTTTACCATTGGTGGAGAAAATGCATAACTGACCCCAAATCAGCCTCCACTTGCGTAACGTCGCCACTCCTTGCTGGGTCGTGTTTCCCCCCTGTTCAGCTGGAGGCGGGACTCGCCAAAATACTTTCGTCATCGCCCTAACCAGCTCATTTGGACTGGAATCCGGTCATGGAAGCTTTTGACTTCATAGCTAGCTAGAAGAAGAATCAAGTAACTGGTAAGCAGAACATGACTGGAGTAACTGGTAAGCAGAACATTTTTTTATGTAACTGTAGCTAACTAAAAATCGTAGTTTTTATCCCATAAGGGTGCTATCTAAAAGAGAAATTTGATTGAAGTTGTACTGTTACAAGTCTTGCTATGCGAACAGTATCCTCTTTTGGTAACTACTTTTTAAAAATGTTTAGTTTCGTCATCATCTTAACAGTGGGTTAAAATCCTAGGACAGTGGGTTAAAATCCTAGGACAGTGGGTTAAAATCCCGGGACAGTGGGTTAGGACAGTGGGTTAAAATCCTGGGACAGTGGGTTAGGACAGTGGGTTAAAATCCTGGGACAGTGGGTTAAAATCCTGGGACAGTGGGTTAAAATCCTGGGACAATGGGTTAAAATCCTTGGACAATGGGTTAAAATCCTGGGACCGTGGGTTAAAATCCCAGGACAGTGGGTTAGGACAGTGGGTTAAAATCCTGGGACAGTGGGTTAAAATCCCGGGACAGTGGGTTAGGACAGTGGGTTAAAATCCTGGGACAGTGGGTTAAAATCCTGGGACAGTGGGTTAAAATCCTGGGACAGTGGGTTAAAATCCTTGGACAGTGGGTTAAAATCCTGGGACAGTGGGTTAAAATCCTAGGACAGTAATGTCGGTTCAGCTAAATCTAGTGTATGACAAATATTTAGAAACATGCTATTTGGAGAACAGCAAAAACAAACAAATGACCCCAGTCATTAATTAGACCTATAACCGCAAGATTAGGTTTAAAGGTCTGTGGAACGGCATATACAATAACCACTACTCAAACTCGTCATAAATTGACTAATTTACTCATGGAACGGCGCACACAGTGAAACATGACGTACGTGCATAAAAACACGCTATGAAGTCCCTACAATGCCGACAGGTTATTTTTCACCATAAAATTGCACCTGTAGGATTGCAAACATCAACCCATCGCCTTTGCAGACGAATGAGAGATGATGGGCTACTATTCCTAATGTGATGAGTAGATTTCATTGCGTTATATTATTAGCTTAAATTATGACAATCACCATTAGCAAAACAAACCGATTTGGGCCCGGTTTCACAAAACATTTTATGGCTAAATTCATCGTAACCGCCGATAACTTCCGAACAAAGTTGACAATAAATAAAAAGTTGCCAATGTCTTTGCAATTGATACAAACAAGCGATGTATATAACATGATTCAAATGAAAACCGAGGTGACTGCATTAAATATAAATACAGTATGCTCAAGCTAGCCTACTGCCTTTCTAAACTGCCTATCATCTAAAGCTGTTGAAGACCATCGCCCAATAATTGCCAGCCGTAGTAAGAAAGATGCATTTTTAAAACACTCGTAGTTTAAGCCTAAATGCCATCACTATCGGGTAATGCAGGTGTCAGCACGTAATGACATATAGACATAATTAGACGTTTCTTCTCCGTTCGTTGCACGGAAAAATGTCGCCTTTTATAAACGCATTAAATGCAATTCTACTACACTCTATTATGACTGGAGAGGATAAGCAACATGTTTTTTTTCTTCCTATGACACAAATAGCCTACTTTGCTGACACTGACAATCAGATCAGTAAAAACGACCTTGTTGCAACCATTTGAATTGGTTAAATTTTGAGATCTTGTGATAGGCCTCGGCAGACCTATTAACTGCCTTTCACTGCGCGCTGCAACCAACCTGGACTTGTGTAGACATAACATAGTACATGTAAATACATAACACTCCAATTAGTGTGATATGTTACGTTTCGTATGGTATGTATTCATTTGTGGATGTCCATCATCCATTGAGTATGATATCTTACGAATTACAATTTAATTTATTCAGGATTTATACTGAACAAAAATATAAATGCAACATGTAAAGTGTTGGTCCCATGTTTCATGAGCTGAAATGAAATATCCCAGAGATTTTCCATATGCACAAAAAGCTTATCTCACATTTTATGCACAAATTTGTTTACATCCCAGTTAGTGAGCATTTCTCCATTGCCAAGATAATCCACCCGCCTGAAAGATGTGACATATCAAGAAACTGATTAAACAGCATGGTCATTACTCAGGTGCACCTTGTGCTGGGGACAAAAGGCCACTCTAAAATGTGCAGTTTTATCACACAACACAATGACACAAATGTTCTAGTTTTGAGGGAGTGTGCAATTGGCATGCTGACTGCAGGAATGTCCACCTGAGATGTTGCCAGATAATTTAATGTTAATTTCTCTACCATAAGCAGCCTCCAACATTGTTTTTTTATAATTTGTCAGTACATCCAACCAGCCTCACAACCGCAGACCACGTGTAACCACACCAGCCCAGTACCTCCACATCCGGCTTCTTCACCTGCAGGATCGTCTGAGACCAGCCACCCGGACAGCTGATGAAACTGTGGGTTTGCACAACCTAAATAATTTCTGTCAGAAACTGTCTCAGGGAAGCTCATCTGCATGCTCGTCGTCCTCACCCGGATCTTGACCTGACTGCAGTTCAGCATCGTAACCGACTTCTGTTGGCAAATGCTCACCTTCGATGGCTACTGGCACGCTGGAGAAGTGTGCTCTTCAAGGGTAAATCCCAGTTTCAACTGTACTGGGCAGATGGCAGACAGTGTGTATGGCGTGGTGTGGGTGAGCGGTTTGCTGATGTCAACGTTGTGAACAGAGTGCCCAATGGTGGAGGTGGGGTTATGGAATGGGCAGGTATAAGCTACGGACAACTAACACAATTTCATTTTATCGATGGCAATTTTAATCCACAGAGATACCGTGACAAGATCCTGGGGCCCATTGTCGTGCCATTCCTATGCCGCCATCACCTCAGATTTCAGCATGATAATGCACATTCCTGTGTCGCAAGGATCTGTACACAACTCATGGAAGCTTAACATTTCCCAGTTCTTCCATGGCCTGCATAGTCACCAGACATGTGACCCATTGAGCATGTTTGGGATGCTCTGGACCGACATGTACGACAGTGTGTTTCAGTTCCCACCAATATCCAACAACTTCTCACAGCCATTGAAGAGCAGTGGGACAACATTCCACAGGCCACAATCAACAGCCTGATCAACTCAATGCAAAGGGGATGTGTCACGCTGCATGAGGCAGATAGTGGTCTCACCAGATACTGACTGGTTTTCTGATCCACACCTCTACCTTTTTTTAATAATCTTGTCATGAAGGTAGTTTCCCCGCACTGTATCTGCGAGCAATTGGCTAGTGCGCACGTGCCAAGAACAAAAACCAGTAGAATTGAAAATGTGATGGAAACCCATTGAACTTGTACTTTAAAAAATAACACAAGATACAAGCTTACCTTATAAAACAGTACACCAAAAGCACAGACAAACTTTATACACGGGGTATATACATTTAAACAAAATACAAAAGGCTTCACAGGCAATTAGGGTTTGCCTTGCATTACAGTTTTTCAGACTATGTAGCATTTGCAAATAAAATTCAAGTTAAAAAAAAAAATTTTTTTTATTTTGCCCACTTGCATTTATGTATATAATATTTACCATACATAATGAAGAGATTCCTTATATATACACACTTTGTTTTGATCTACACTGAACAAAAATAAACACAACATGCAAAATTGTCTCTCATTTTTTGTCATTTAGCAGACATGCTTACACTTGTATAAATATTTTTTACTGGTCCTTCATAGGAATCGAACCCAAAACCCTGGTGTTGCAAGCGCCATGCACTACCAACTGAGCCACATGGGACCGTACTGAATAACATTTCATATAAATCAATTCAAATAAGGAACTAGGATGGATTTCACATGACTGGGAATACAGATATGCATCTGTTGGTCACAGATACCTTTTTATTGATAGGAGCAATATTATTTTTTTTATTTGTCAAATGACAGCCAAGCATCAATTATCATGTCACCAGAATATGACCCCTTAATATTTATTGGAAAGAAGCATCGAGTCCATCACTGTGCACTTTCGCCACCCTGTGAACTTCATCATAATTTGTTTAATCTGTAGCCTAATAAACTGCGTGCTTTCCTGAGTCGTAGTGGAGGACCACACAACAAATCATCACGTGACTCAAATTTCTATTCAATATGATTATTATATCAATATTTGTGTGTAAATGTGTTTCTGTGCAATTTCTCACATAATTATTTTTACAGATGCAAAAAAACACCAAACAAACAAATTGTCTATCAATATTTATACACTTGTACTCTCGTTTCCTGTTTCCATGAACCCAGACGTGATTTTTTTCATGCATCAGGTAATTCACCTGCATGAAATGGTTGGATGGAAACCTTGTTCGTGACAACCTAAACATTTGTCATGACAGTTGGTAACAGGGATGTTTGCATGGCTGGCACAGGCAAGTAAAAAGCAACATCAGGAAATGTATGTTTCTTCAGTCCACAACCTCTTGAGTTGGATTCCTTCATTACTGGAATTAAATATGTAATTAAAAAGCTCTGGGATAGTCATTGTTCTTCCCTACTTGTCCTGGTTAGTGTACAGTATGTGACGCACCCCAATCCTTTGAGAAACTGTAGAAAAGGTTTATATTACCTAGGCCTACTTTCTGTGTACAGAGGTAGTCTTCAGCTCTGTTAGTAACTCTTGTTTAATTGATCATTGAATTCATCAGTCATTTCAGGGGAAATCCTTTGTAAAACTTGCAGCCTACTTTCAGAGCACATGACCTGCAGATAGTAAGCCTTTCACTCTTTGTTTCTGTGTTTCTCTCTCCTACTCTTTCTTTCTTTACCCTCACTACCCCTCTGTGCAGATGGGAGATAACATGGTGGATCAGAGCAGTCCTATGCGGGTGTTGGTGACTGGGGGGACTGGTCTGGTGGGCAGGGCCATAGAACATGTGGTCAAAGAAGAGGGAGGAGCGCGGGAGGGAGAGGAGTGGATCTTCCTCTCCTCTAAGGATGCAAATCTCATGTGAGAGCTACACGTGCACACACATAGACAGACACACATGGTATGCATACACGCACATGTATATACACAAACAACACACACACACCTGACCCTCTCCTGCCTCAGTGCTAACTGTGGATGCCTTTGTAGCCCAGCGTCTGAGTCTTTGAAAGTCAAGCTGACGTGTGTGTGGGTTTGTGTATGCTCACTCAGGGACATGGGTGAGACGCAGGCAGTGTTTTTGAAGCACCAGCCCACCCACGTCATCCACCTGGCAGCCATGGTGGGAGGGCTCTTCAAGAACATGAGGGCCAACCTAGACTTCTGGGTAAGAGGAGGGGATTCAGGGGTTGTAATGACAGAGGCTGCATCTCCAGAAGTGTGCACTTGTTCAATTTCTCACCTTATTTTGAAAATGGTGGAAACTGCCATGAAAAGGACTCAATGTTTATTTACCGATTTTAAGCTTCATCCCAATTGGTACTCTATTCACTATGGGCCCTGGTCCAAGGTAGTACAGTACTAACTAGTTCATAGGGTGCTAATTGGGAACCTGGTTCATCTGGTTCCATGTGTATGATTTTGTTCATGTTTATTTACCAACGTATTCATCCATGTGTGTTCTCCAGAGGAACAACATCTACATCAATGACAACGTCCTGCAGGCAGCCCACGAGGTGGATGCTGTCAGGGTGGTCTCCTGTCTCTCCACCTGCATTTTCCCTGATAAGACCACCTATCCCATCAATGAGACCATGGTAACGTGTGTGTGTGTGTGTGTGTGTTGTAGACATGATGGTAGTTGACTATGTCTTACTTATTATCTTGCAGATCCACAATGGCCCTCCTCACGAGTCTAACTTTGGCTACTCCTATGCTAAGAGAATGATCGATATCCACAATAGGTGTGTTGGTGTTTTATTGAACCTTCATTTAACCAGGAAGTCTTCTTTTACAAGGGAAGTATGTGTGCACAGCTTCCCTATTTTGCTATAGACGTCCTCTGCGGGCCCATCCAGAACGATCTTGTGGGTCTCCTGTACCCTTGACCCTTTAGCTGCTCAGTGACCTCTAGAAGGGAGTCAACATAATCTGTGTATATTCAATAATAGTGTGTGTGTGTGTGTTCAATGTTTGTGCATTATGTTGAGGTGTGTGTTTGTCTTGCAGGGCGTATCACCAGCAGCGTGGGCGATGCTACACAGCAGTGATACCGACCAATGTGTTTGGCCCTCATGATAACTTCAACATCGAGGATGGACATGTACTTCCAGGCCTCATACACAAAGCATACATTGCTCAGAGTAAGATGACTACACAACACTTACTGTTAACTATCACTCTCTAGTTATTTATTCTTCAGCTAACTGTTTTAATCTATACAGTATACCTCCCTACAAGGATCGGTATAGCCACATTCCTTCACGTGTGTGTGTGTGTGTGTGTGTGTGTGTGTGTGTTAGAGGAGGGTAGTCCATTGGTGGTGTGGGGCTCAGGAACTCCCAGAAGGCAGTTCATCTACTCATTGGATCTGGCTCGTCTCTTCCTCTGGGTGCTGAGAGAGTACCCTGAGGTGGATCCCATCATACTGTCTGGTGAGCATACGCACACTCTGACTTTCTCTCTCTCGTACTCACACACACATTTAACAACAGTATTTTCAGGCTTCAGCGTTCATTCTCCCTCTCTGTATTTTAGTTGGTGAGGAGGAGGAGGTGTCCATTAAGGAGGCAGCAGAGGGTGTTGTCGAAGCACTGGGGTTCAAAGGTCAAGTGACTGTATCCTTTCACCTAGGTGCATGTCCAGATATACAGCTCAAGCACAGTCCCTCTCTCTCTTTCATACTCACTTGCTCTCACACACTGTCAGTCATTCAGTGTTTGATTCCTTAACCCCTGCCCTTCAGTATGACAGAACTAAAGCAGACGGTCAGTTCAAGAAGACAGCCAGCAACGCCAAGCTTCTGCGGTACTACCCCAACTTCACCTTTACCCCCTTCAAACAAGGTATCTACCTCCCCAACACCAGCCATTTGAAAAGCCCCAAAAGTAGATTGTGCAGATTTATTTGTGCATTTAACCAAAAACAATGTCATATATGTATTCTGCCATCTTTATGCATGTTCACCACTGACATATCAAATAAAGATGTCTGCTGTTTGGTTTCTGATGCTGAGTCTCCTATCCCCCCAATTCACACACACAGCCTTGAAGGAGACATGTGATTGGTTCGTGGCCAATTACGACACCGCCCGCAAGTGAAGATTCCTCAAAACAGATTGGCTGTTAGAAAACCAGTCCTAGGAAGGAAGGAGCAGGAATAGGGGACTGTGATGGAGGGGTCAGGAGGAGTGGAGCTGAAGGTTCTAGAACTGACAAAGAACTTAGGACTTAAAGCGTACATGAAGAACATTATCTGCCATTAAATTAAGTCCTGTTAGACTGATGTAATGTGGTCCTGATCATGTTGCTGAGATTCCATGAAGAATGTGTAGAGTGTAGGCTGGGCTAATCGCTCTGTTTTAACACTCAAACAGCATCCTGTTCCTATATCAGTTGTACTCAAACTATTTGAGAAGGTGGCAAAGGTCTGGATGGCTATTGTAATTTATCGGCGTAGTAATGAATCCTCAACCCATTCGACCCCAAACTGTTCACACCCCTTTTGTTGGCAGAGAAAAATTAATGTTTTAAAGCTAATTTCCTGCAATTCTACACATTTTCCATGTCTTATTTGTTGATATACCAGGAGTTGAATCCTGACTGTATTGACCCCATTCTGAGTCTAGATCCAGCCTACGGTCCAACTGTTGAGTATGGCTGCCCTATATAGTACACTACTTTTGACCAGAGATCTATGGCACTATGTAGGACAGGGATGGGCAACTCCAGTCCTTGAGGGCCTGATTGGTGAAACACTTTTCGCCCATCCCTAGCCAACACAGCTGATTTAAACTAATTACATTCAACTGAAGATCATGATTAGTTGATTATTGGAGTCAGGTGTGTTAGCTGGGGCTGGGGAAAAACTGACACACCAATCAGGCCCTCAGGGACTGGAATTACCCACCTCTGATGTAACATGTGTCCCAAATAGTACCCTACTGCCTATCTTGTCTGGAGTGACCAGCAGGACTCCTATCTCCTCTATAACCATGTCTATACCATATGACTAGAGTGGGTATAATGGACTTAAACTAGTTCTTTGTCCATAGGATTCCCTCTGTCCACCCAATATGGCAACAAAATATAATTTTCCACAAATAAATCATTGTGCTGCCATTTTGAGTGGGTTGTTCACTACTCAATTTGTCTGCTGTATCATATAGAATACCAGGTAGTTTTGGATATGTTATTTTATAACTTTCTTCACAAAATACAACTGTGCAATATGTACATGAGTGGTGGGCTGAGAGAATAAATCTGTTTATTTTAACTGCCGAGTCTGGGTGTCATTTTAGCACTACTTTGAGTCTTGTTTCAGTGCAGAACAGTGTTTTGTGGCTCTGGGGTGAAGTTTTCCCTAGGTTCAGAACCTGGATCAGCTTACCCTAACCACTAGTGGGTAAAATCAACCAGATCTACGTCAAGGGGTAACTTCATTCAGTCAGACCTGCAAACATGCACGCATTTTGCGTACCAGCTACGCAATTATCTGTCCATGTACGCAGGTACGAAATCCGAGTTAAAAGTACGCAGAAATGAATAGGGCCTGATTTTTTTGTTTTACATTTTCATAAACATTTATCCACTGAGAATCTAACATCCCGATTCTCGAGCTGCAGCAAACAGATTTACGGAGTTTGTGTCAACGGACAAGATGATAAATACATAATTATTTGCCGTAGCTACCCCGTGTCTGCACCTTCTGTTTGCTGTGATGCTGCGTTGGCCGACTGCCAGCAGTACGTAAACACATGGAAAAATCCCCTTTCGACTCCGTTTGTGGCATTTGCCAGTGAAATAATTTAACTGCAAATACGAAAAATAACTGGTCGCATTTGTGATATACATTTAATTCTGCATCTCAGTAGTTGTATCGTAACATTACGAGGATCACGCGACCTGATATAAATACAGTTACTGTTCCACGTCACAAAAAGCATTACACAAGTATAACAAAAAATAAATATGAACATATTGGCATTAAATGGAGTCGGGGGTTTAGAAGACTGCGCGATAAAGAATGAATAAGTGTCCGGTATTAGCTATAGAGGCAATACTTCTGAAATTCCTTCACTAAATAAGATTTAATCAATTTCGAAAAACTGAAATGCAAAGAAATTCAATAGGCACCTTTACATAGGCTGAGACAGCGGTCTCTTCTAGCGAACAGCGTTCAGATTCCCTTTGTGGTCTACTTAAGCTTTGTGTAGCCCGTTTGTGGTCTCTGTCGATGCCATCATTTGTTTTAAGAATGATTTTGCTTTTAGTGTTGATTAGGAAACCGTGTCTAAGAAAGGCAATCAGATTCACAAACAACGTGCGCACGAGGGAGGGGGGTTTAACATGTTATCAAAACACCAGGGAAAGCCCACGCGAAACAAAGGAATGGTGGAAAACTAATAGAACAATTTCCATTTGACCTCTAGGTATGACTCTTACTGTGGTACACTATTTACATCCTCCCACACGATGTAGAACGCAGACCTGCCAACCCTGTCCAACTTTTTAGAGTACCACAGTGAGTCTTAATACATAGAGGTCAAACAGGGAAATGGTTCTGTTTTCCACCATTTTTCCCATAGTGGATTTTAAACACTTAAGGGTTTCGTTTCACAGGTTTAGCCTGCCATAAATCTCTGTAGGACAATGTGATTTATCAATATAGTCGCCTGTATTTAACCCCCAAAAATGAAACGCTAATGTGGCCACCAAAGAACTACAAATGCCATGATAATCTGGATGAGACTGCTGAATCGAGGCAAAGAGAAGAATATCTGGATTAACTAAATGTGGTAATGAATAAATAGGCTACATGTCTTTAAAAATAGACCATTCTGTGAACTGTCATGTGCAAATTTAAATTAACAATACCTGTTAGCAAAGCTTAACTAGAGATGACGTGAGGAAGCTTGCAGTGATTTGTAGTTTTGCATGACGTCTACTTTGATGGTAATTAGCATTTGCCTAAAAGAAGAATATATTGATAAAAAGTCATTGTCAGAGATTTACATGTTAACACACCAGGGAAAGCCCACACAAAACAAATGACACTTTCACCACAGGGCTCTATTAGCAGTTAGCTAAATTTGGTGCAAAGAATCATTTCCCAGTGCTCCGACAGACATGTTTTTTTTGTACATTGTCCAGATCCACAAAGTTAAAAACAAAATATAAACACTAGGAAGCAAACAGAACCAAAATGGGGAGTCACCTACCAAAACATTTCACTGAAGACTTTTTGCGATGAAAACCAGTTTAAAGGGACAAATTCAGGTAGGTCCCTGAATTTCATTTGCTTCCATTTGGGTTTCTAGTGAATACCCGCTGAATTGTCCATTTGCAAAACCAACATTCGTTGCAAACCAGTTTGCTACTATGTGCACAAATGAAAAACACCCCAGGTTATGGAGACACAGATTTACAATATACACTTCTGATAAATATGTATTATCTAACAATGCATTGAGAGCCCACGCTATATTGTGACTAACACACAGTTTAAGGTAGTCTGGTGGATCCAGCCTGAACGCTTCACCATTTCACTTGAAAAAGAAAAAAAGGTGAACACAGGGATCAGGCTGGTTCCACTAGACTAGGCTAAACGGTGTTCGCATAGGAAATCATTTAGTTGACAAGCCAGTCTACCTGGCCCAGCAACTCTTTTGACAGATAAAGAGCAACATCTCATATTTAGACTGGAACTAGAGGTATTTGTGCCATCAGTCCACTCCATGTCATGCCAAATGTTTGGCATATGACACTCATGGTGTAGGAGTGTACCACGCATTCCTTTGCTGGTGTAGAACGCCAAACAATGAATTCTAGGGCTGGTCTCCCAGACAGTTCAGGGCTGTCTGGGAGAATCTTCATTGAAAGTGCTTTTTAGTCCAGGATTAATCTGTGTCCAGGAAATGACCCCCTATTCTCCTGATCATTGACTTGTCCTCTGCTTTATTTCCATGTTGACATAAAATGTACTAATTTGACAGTTTCCATTGTCATTCTACTTCACTATTGGAGCTAGTAACATAAGCATTTCACTGCACCTGTCTATCGGTGTGCAAGACACATTAATTTTGATTTGAAATATGCCCTTCACACAGAAATGTTTACAAACTTTGCATTACTGATATTTTATTATTAATTTAAAAAAAATCAAAACAATAGATATGCCCTTCATACAAAAACACTTGCCTTTGGAAGGCAGCTTAAAAAAACATTTAAGATCAGAAAAACACAAATAATATTCCCAACCGTTAGTCAAGTCGGAGTAATTTATGAGTGCAATTTAGTGCTTTATGGGCCAATCTTAACTTCCATTTACGTGAAATTTCACTTTGTCTCTCAATGACATCAATACATGACTCAAGGAAAATTAATCTTAAGAGAAAGTTATAATTCGCCTCCTTTGTCCTCTACATAACTTCGACGCAAATGACAAATCTACACACCTTAAAAAATAAAAAGTCAGTATCATGTACACACAGGGTCCATAAATCATGATAAAAGCAAACAATCCTGCCTGCATAAACCCTTTTAGAATTCAGTAACATCAGCCTTATCACATTACTTTCACATTTATAGCCAGGGAGTATCCTACTACAGGATGTCACAGGCACGCGCTTTCATCCAGACATACAAAAAGTTCATACACATGACAACTGGTCATTGCTTTAGACACAACAGAGATACCATGGTTTCTCTTACTGTCAGGGTAACAGCCTGAATAAAGAAACGTTAAAATAAAAGAATAGCCCAAGTACTTCCTGGTCATTCTGGGAGGGTGTTCAGTTGGGTACACTAGCAAAACGTTTTGCAACAAAAATCTGTTCTTATTGGTACGATTTTTCATTTCAAAACATTTTCTCCTACTTAACTTGTGGTGGATGGAGGAAGGGTAGGAGTAGCAGGGAGAGGGGAAGCAGGGTGTGCATTCAAATGGCAGGCTATTCCCTACATAATGCACTACTTTTGAGAAGAGCCCTATGGCCCTGGTCAAAAGTAGTGCACTATATTGGGAATAGGGTACCATTTGGAACAGAGTGTTATTCAGAGGCAGTTGTAGGAGGTATAGCCACCCTCATGGACATGGCAGTACTCCTGTCCCAGCACCGCCCTCTTCTTACATTGCTGTCCCATCCTGGTAGTGCCATTACACAGCTGACGACCAGACACAGAGCTACCAGGGGACAAGAGGAGAGAGAAGGGGAAGGGAGGAAAATAAATCTACACTTTTGAGGGGGATCAGTTTGAGCAAGGCAAGGTGCAGAACTCATCTTGGTCACATAATGAATAGTTATTTCAGATACAAGGTGATTTGTAGATCAGGGATTCTGCACAGCCCAACTGCAATGTAGTCTGAAAACACAGCCTGTCCTCTTGTCCTGGTCACAATGGTGAGAACTATGGAGTTGATTGGCCTCCAGAACTAGTCCAACTTGTATCAAATACCTCTGATCAAACCCATCTACTAGCTGTACAAGGCTAGCGCTACAGTAGTAAATGTTTCTTCCTCTATAAACATAGTATGAAGTATGGCATAAAGTAATTCTGTATGTCATTGGTTGTACTAAAATAAATCAGGCAGTGTAATTCTCACAATGCACACAAGTAATCCCTGGTCCCGCTAATCCCATAGGTGTGGC
The DNA here is from genome assembly GCF_057628025.1 of Oncorhynchus mykiss. Taxonomy (NCBI): domain Eukaryota; kingdom Metazoa; phylum Chordata; class Actinopteri; order Salmoniformes; family Salmonidae; genus Oncorhynchus; species Oncorhynchus mykiss. The sequence goes on from NC_143026.1 coordinate 82,201,079, forward strand.
ATAATGAGATCTGATATGACAATCATCTTTAGTTGTAGCAAGGTAAGCCAGGCAGTATAATTGATATAAAAAGTCACCTTCTCACACCTAGCTATACATACAGTACAAGTGTGGCATAGCAAAAATGTCACACGGTGTATCATTGTCGGTTTTACCAAGTCACACACTGTATAAAAGGTCAAACATTGCATACAGAGTTGATGCTTGAACCTGCTAAACGTATCAGGTTGGTTAGAACGCTAACCTGTTGCTGGCCAGGGATTGGTTGGGGCTGGCGCTCCGTGATTTGCTCACTGCATCCATCATTCCTCCCAGGTTCTTTTGGGGCAGACCTAGGACAGCCTGTCAATCAGAACAAAATGTCAAGAATAGCCTACCAACCTAAAAACAGTATGTCAGTGATGACAGAGCCAATAATAATCTGTATGTGTAGCAGTGGAGGCTCCTCAGAGGACCATCCTCAGTGAATTTCATAACAATTTAAATTTCCTCTTTAGATACAACTATACTAAATATAAAATCACATCACCAAATAATTGATTAAAACACTATTTTGAAAAGGTCTACAGTAGCCTCAACAGCCCTCTAGGGTAACACCATGGTGTAGCCGGAGGACAGCTAGCTTCTGTCCTCCTCTGGGTACATTGACTTCAATACAAAACCGAGGATGCTTATGGTTCTCACCCATGAGAACACAGTAATTATGACAACTTCCGTAGGACATCCTCCAACCTATCAGAGTTCTTGCACCATGAACTGACATGTTGCCCACCCAATCAAAGGATCCACAAATGTATCTAGTACTGAAAGCATAAGCTGCAGCTAGCTAGCACTGCAGAGCATACAAATGTAATGAGTAGTTGACAAAGAGAGAGAAAGACAGAACAGTTTAACAAATTAATTTCTACCAAAATGAAGCAGCAAGTGTCTTTCACTTACTTAGCTAGTAAATGCAGATAGTTAGTTTATCCTACTGAAACACCCTGCTCAAACAGAAGGATGTTATGTTAGCTAGCTGGCTATGACTTTCCAACACAGGAACTCTTCCAAGTCAAGGTAAGCTTTTGGTTTGACTAATTTATTGGCACCGGGGCCCACCGGTGTAACTGCTTACTGACTGTACACTAACGTTACTGCATGAATGTAGTGGGTTTACTAATGCTCTAGTTCTATTAGTCATGCAGAGTATGTTGTTACCTCAAATGTGTCTCGACCTGTGTGCACCTACATTGTATACTGTCATTCATAGGCTAGGTTGTAGCAACCTCATGATGAGTATAGGGAAAATGCGAGTATCATGTACGAGCCTAAATCGATCACTGTTACATTGAACTGGGTGAAAGAAAGTCAACCAATATGCTGTAATAGAAATAAGGCCATGCTCATGAAAAAAAAGCAGGGGAAAAAAAAACTCATCTTAAATGGCACTGATGTGTAGCTAACCCTAACCACACGTGTATATACCCTAATTTCCTAACCATTAGGGTTAGCAGTGTGGGTAAGGTTAGGTTTAATAATCAGATTTTATGACTGGTTGTGCCAGCTACTAACCTGTGCCTCTTATAGGGAAAGTCACTTAAAAGTAATCAATGAGTAATACAAAAGTGACTGATTAGATCTTTGGCCAAGTAACTAGTAACCTAATTACATTTAGTAAGTGATCTACATAAACCTACTGGTTTATAACTAACTAGGTCCTTCAGAGTATGACACTAATACCCTCCATCTCCCTTAAGGACATTCATCTGCTATATTCATGCTCACCGCAGAGAGACTAGGCCGACACTTGAACCTGGGAGTAGAATGGTTCAGTGAGCCCACAGGGACAAACCTGGCCTCAGCCATGTAGTGGGCATGGGAGGGAGACAATGCTGCTATGCAGGGGTCACCTGGAAATGATTAGAAAAATAAATAAACAGCCAAGAGAAGTGTTTCCCATTCATTTTGAGAGGAATTCTGAAGAGAACATGGTCCATTTGTAGTGTGTGTTACACACCTGTCATGAAGCTGTCCTGATCCAGCAGGTCTATTGGCTCCATGAGACCATCCAGCTCATCTCTGAGTGTATGGAGAAGAGAGAGACGTATCAGCTACATTATATCAAACTTGGTCAGTTCACATAATTAGCAGTAACCACCCATTACCGGCGAGGGCCACTTTGAAAATAAGTACTTTCATTTACGCTTTCATGAGTTTTCCTCTGGTAAATGCACATCTTGTGATGCAGGGTTTATTAGCAAATCTGAAGTCAAATGTAATTCAATTCTGGAGCTACTCTACTGTCACTCACCTCTGGGGGGTGGAGGAGGATGGGCCGCAGGAGTGGAGGTAGAGGTGGCTTTCTGGTTCCAGGGTCTTCTGACTGGGGATCTTATTTCCTCTCATCTGAGAACACGCCCACAACACCTGCATCGCCAACCAGTAGCCTGAGGAGAGGGTAATGACATCACAATAGTCCACATCACCAATAAGACGGCTAATAATTAATATCCCAGTCAGTCATGAGTGACAGGGTGAGAAAGAAAAAAAACACACCCCTTTGTGGTTTCCAGTGAGAGGGGCAGCAACACACACAAAAAACCCTGCCCGTACCGAGTGACAGTGTGAGCAGCAGCATGCTGAGACTGGGCAGGTCCAGGGCAGGCTGTTGGTTGACCTCAGCCACAGCGTTGAGCGGAACCGTGAAGAGCAGCATGGCTCGGGAGAAGGACGGACAGCGCAGGAACGTCAGTACCACCGCACACAGCAGGAAGTACCCAGCATGCACCACACACGTCCACACCGCAGCCAGACTTAGACCTGCTGGACAGAAACACGGAGAGAAATTTATTGAAAAATGCGTGGAACTGATGAAGGAACTAAGATTAAAATGTTCATTCTCACTGCAAAAGATGATATCTGTTGACCTTTGCAATACAAATGCATCTGGTGGTCTAAAGTTGTGTACCTGTAGACCTGGTCGGATTCTAAAAAGAGTCACATATATACATACACACACACACTACCTGCCCAGCCCAGGTAACCCTGGATAATATGAAGCCTCTCTTCTAGACAACGTTGCATGTTGTCAAGGTAATGTAGCATGGTTCCCAGGGTTCCATTCATGCGTTCCAGTTTTCCCATGAGATCCATGTAGTACTGAGCTGTCAGTTTCTGATACTGCAGGAACCCAGACATACTGTGGTCTGAGATCACGTTCCAATGGAGACGAGAAAAACAAATGATCAGATCCATACAATTAAATATAACAGAATTTCACTACATCATTGATAAACTGTCAAATTAGCAAAAACTATTAAATTGTCAAATAGTGTATCATGTCATTTAAACCTGGCAATTTAGGTTAAGTGCAGTAAATATTGAGTCACATTTTCCATCTTGACCTCAAAGACTTTACCTGTAGCCTAATCTGACTTACAGTCAATCTAATATGTTCAAAACAACACAAGGCTACAACAATAAACTGAAGTTTTAGGCTATTTATTAAATTGGTTTGCCAGCTCCAGATAGGGTACACAAGTGGCACACATTTATTTGCAATGACTCCAGTGAGTCATTTCAACATAATTATTGTATCAAATGACAGCCTACAATGGCATATACATTAATAGACTACTTGATGGCCAACAGAGGCAAACATATAATTCTCCACATGTAGCCTAATGTCCGTTTCATTGAGGTGGTTCCTTTTATGGGGAAAAATCGTGAGGGAGTTCCATAACTTCCATTTCAAATTTCCACTCAGGCAGCCCCCGAGACCCAAAACCTGAGCATGCATAAAGCACTTTGCTTGATAATGTTTTCTTTAAGCAGTCAACATTAGAATGCAGTTTAAAGTATTTAACAAATTAATAAAATTGTCCTAGACATCAAAACCTAGATAATGTATCTTGCGATGCATCTCAAGCTGTCAAACACATTTAATTAAATCAAGTAGCATTTGCAACCAAATACAGACCATTCATTGCATTTATCCAGAATCAGTAGATTTATCCCAAATTACAAGTTAGTGTGATGAACATACACATTGCTTTTGCATGGTGTGTGCATGCGCATCTTACCTATTTTGCTATAGATGTCCTTTGCGCGCCCACTGACCTCAGCAAGGTCATCCAGAAGGGCCTTATGACCCTCCTGAACCTCTGACCTTTGATCCATTAGCTGCTCACTAACATTCTCTATAAGGGAGGTAGGGGACATGAAGGGAACATGATCTCACAAGCATTTTTGTAACGAGTCGGGGAGCGCAGAGCAAAAACAGACCAAACAGTGTTGACAAAGAGAGCAACGTCACATAAGAGCATGTGAGAGAGAAAGTGCTAGGAGTGAACAAGAGTATTATCATCACAGAGAACAACGAGACAGATATTTCCCTGGATATGTAAATGAAGCAACCGCTTGGCTTTTCTAATCACTACCAAATATGGTAGTGAATGCTTGCCAGCAGCAGGAGAAGATGGAACAAGATGGATTTTGGCCGACATTCTGCACATTTTCTCATAGATTAAACATTCTCAGTTCTGTTCGCAAAACTACAATCTGTTATGAACAGAGTGGACTAGATTTGTAGGCTTTACCCTTTGCAAAAGTTCTTTTAAAATCACCTGGTTTAGGTGGGCAAAGACAAATTTAGTTATTACACACACGCACTTCAGAGTAGGCATTCCCTAACGGAAATATGCAGATGCATACTAGAATGCGCCAATAGGATCTCGCTAGCTCGTGCTTGGCTCTACTCACCTCCTTGCTTGTTCTGCCCACTATGACATTTGTTTCCACAGGAAACGACAGTCTGTGGTCTATCTTGGTTTAGTTATAAAAAAATATTTGGTATTATCATGGATTAAGGCTGTGAAATAGAGAACAACAAACAGTGTGTGTTTGTGCATGCATCTCCTCTTACCCATCCTGTGTGTGATTCCCTGGATGAGCTGGGCCACCAGTTCCTGTCCGGAGGCAATGAGGGCCTTCTCCTGGCCCAGACGCTCCAGGTTAGACGAGAGTGAGGTCTCCAGCTGCTCCTGGCCCTCCCACAGTGCCCCTTGCTGGGCCACCAGGGCACTGTGACCCTTCAGCAGCCTCTCCAGGGAGGCCGAAGTCAGATCCTTCAGCTCCAGCTGACCCTCCTGTTGTGGAACACAGCAGAGACATTCAAGTCCACATATTATGACAGAAAGAAAGAAAAACAGACCTCTTCCTTTGAAATAGAAGGGGAAAAAGAGTGAGAGCGAGAAGGGGGGGCAGAACAAGGGCGAGATTGACTCAAAGACAACTGACCTTCAGGTCCTTCATGGCGTCCAGTTGGCTGGTTGCTGTAGAGATTAGTGCGTTGACGGTGAGCTCGGCCCGGCGGCGGAAGTGCTGCTGACGGGTGGCGTAACACACGGAGCGTGCCCGGTTGCTCACTATGTGGTAAGCATTCCACGTGTCCGAGTCCATGTCCGCTGTGCACTGCTTTAGGGACTGGCAGGAGAAGAGGGTGAACATACTGTAGAGACACTATGAAATCAGCTTCAGTGCTGTGCATGCAAACTGGGTTGAGCTCAGGCACAAAATTAAACCGAACCAAGTGAAGCGGGAGGCACTATCTGAAGTTCTCCAATAATACTGTTTTTCCGTTACAAATCTTTAAAAACTATTTGCTGCAGTATGCCCTAATACAAATGACCCAGATTCAGACTTCTGCCTTCAACCCACCAAGTCCTCTAGCATCAGTGATTAGGACAGAACTGTATTAACATTTAAACAACTTGACTCCCAAAACAATTGATAAAAAATAAATTTAAAAAAGTTCCTAGATATCGCTTAGCTGGAACAAATTATACATCTCGGAGCGTACCATGTCCTCAGTGCAGGGGTACGTCCTACGCCCCTCCACCTCTGCCTGGCAGTTGAACAGGACAACGCCCAGTTTGGCTAGCTGCTCCTCTGATAGGCTAGCGCAGGTTGACTTCAGCTGGGCAACCACCTGGAGGGAGAGGGACACTTTTTCTACTGGCTGATGATCAATATGAAGTCAGTTTGATTTAAAGAAATGCATTAGACTGATGAGTGGATCTGCCCTGCAACTTCTCTGAGGTGCTGTGATGCCCATGAACATGCCTATAAAGCCATTATGCTTCAGTGTCACTGCCTGGTGAAATAAATAGTTGTTAGGTAGACATATAGCCCAAACTTTCTTTGGGAAAGAATGACAGTAGGATGCATCACCATGCATGATTGCTCAGCCAAGGGTTCATAGACCATATTCATAATGGTTGAAACACAGATTGTTATCTAAGCGAGAAGATCTGACTAATGTTGTGTAGAGAATAATACTGTCCAACACATTACCCGGTAATGACAGCTGTCCAACGGGCTGAGCTCCATATTTTTTGCCTCTGCTAGGAACTTTTCATCGGCTACCGTCATCTCGAACGGTTGGGCATCTCCCTCAGGTAGTCCAGGGACCAGTGAAGGGGCGAGGACTGGAGCCCCTGGCTGCGTCTGCTTCAACCAGTCAAATAAACCGCTCACTGGACCACACCGGGAGGCCAGCACGCAGACCAGCAGCAGTATAAGGCCAATCACCGGCCGAGCCATCGGAGTGCTGGAGAAAGTAGGCTACACAGGGAGGATATGTACACATGAAGTTCGAATGTGTACATTCAAATTTGCAATGTCAGTGACAGACAAGTTGAGCAATGGTGGTTGGGTAAAACACGCTTGGTTGATTGACTTGGCCTGACAGCTGAAGACGTGCATTAACTCTCCATTAAAATGCCTAAGCTTTAGCTCAGCGAGAAACTAGCGTAGACAACCGGGGATCAAAGCCCACTGCTTTTTATTACGAGGGGCATATGTTATTCAATTCATTATGGACCGACTTCGACTCAAACAAATGTAAATGTCAGATGCAACGCCCTCTCTGAACCTGCGCTGCACAGGTGACAGGCGGTGTGGCCGGACATGCAGATGGTAAAATATTATTTGGAATCATTGCATCGAACTAAACAGGCGATACTACCGTGTGCATGTTTTATTTTCCATTTTAAAAAGTCCGAATCTATTTAATGAAAATAAACAATTTGCTTAAAAACCACCATTGAAGCAAAGCAAAATCCTTGAACAAAATTCAAAAGTTATGTTAGTAATGCTAACTTACCTCAAAATGTATTTGTATTTCTGTTGTTTCGTCGGATTTCCGCTAGTACAATCGTTCGTTGATTCTGATGAACCAACCCCAGCTGATTTGAATGAGAACCCTTTCATTTCTTACATCCACATTCATCTGTTTTAAATGGTACAATGAAACAGCCAATCGGATCAGCGTCTTTCTGGATCTCGCGAGATACACAACCAGGAACAGGTTGACTTCTTGTTTGATGATTGGCCAATTGTCCCTTTGAGTTTTGGCAGATTCGTAGATCTTTCCATCATATGTGTCCTTGATGGTACATATAACTGAAATTGAGATGATATACAGATCAGATAATGTGCAGCAACTTGCTCAGACAGGAGGACTCGTGAGTCAGTTGAGCTCAAAGCCTCTACAAAATCCCTGGATTTGATTGAAGGTAACCATAACTAGGCAACTGTATAATGCATATATATATCTCAAATAAAGTGACGTCAATTTGAATCATAGGCTAGCTAGCTACATAGTTAGTTAAAATGTTGAGCTGTAGTAGCTAGCAGCTTGATGTGGTTGTGGTTCTAGGTGTAAAAGCACACGTGTGTGAGCCCGACGATTTGTGTTCGTACTGTCAGTCCAACACCTAGTTAGCAATTTAATTCAAATTGACTTTATTGGCATGGGAAACGTGTTTATGTTGCCAACGCGAGTGAAATAAACAAACAAAGGTGAGAAGACACAAATCCGCAACAACAACAAACTATTATAGTTTAACAGTAATTATAAACTGGGTGGTTCGAGCCCTGAATTGCGTATTGCCTAAGAACAGCCCTTAGCCATGGTATATTTATTGGCCATATACCACACACCCTCGTGCCTTATTGCTTAAATATTGCACTCGTAAATGTTTTAGACATTTCAAGAGTTGTATTATCAGCTATGTACATGTTTTTACAATGTGGAAATAGTTGTAGTACGAATAGTAGGGGAAGATAAATATTGGTATGTGCTTCTCTGGTTGCCCTTTTTCGTGGCCACAAATCTTGCTGCTGTGATTTCACACTGCGGTATTTCGCCTAACAGATATGGGATTTTATCAATGCTTGAGTTGTTTTCACATTCTTTGTGGGTCTGTGTGATCTGTGGGAAATACAGTGCCTTGCGAAAGTATTCGGCCCCCTTGAACTTTGCGACCTTTTGCCACATTTCAGGCTTCAAACATAAAGATATAAAACTATTTTTTTGTGAAGAATCAACAAGTGGGACACAATCATGAAGTGGAACGACATTTATTGGATATTTCAAACTTTTTTAACAAATCAAAAACTGAAAAATTGGGCGTACAAAATTATTCAGCCCCCTTAAGTTAATACTTTGTAGCGCCACCTTTTGCTGCGATTACAGCTGTAAGTCGCTTGGGGTATGTCTATCAGTTTTGCACATCGAGAGACTGAAATTTTTTCCCATTCCTCCTTGCAAAACAGCTCGAGCTCAGTGAGGTTGGATGGAGAGCATTTGTGAACAGCAGTTTTCAGTTCTTTCCACAGATTCTCGATTGGATTCAGGTCTGGACTTTGACTTGGCCATTCTAACACCTGGATATGTTTATTTTTGAACCATTCCATTGTAGATTTTGCTTTATGTTTTGGATCATTGTCTTGTTGGAAGACAAATCTCCGTCCCAGTCTCAGGTCTTTTGCAGACTCCATCAGGTTTTCTTCCAGAATGGTCCTGTATTTGGCTCCATCCATCTTCCCATCAATTTTAACCATCTTCCCTGTCCCTGCTGAAGAAAAGCAGGCCGAAACCATGATGCTGCCACCACCATGTTTGACAGTGGGGATGGTGTGAGCTGTGTTGCTTTTACGCCAAACATAACGTTTTGCATTGCTGCCAAAAAGTTCAATTTTGGTTTCATCTGACCAGAGCACCTTCTTCCACATGTTTGGTGTGTCTCCCAGGTGGCTTGTGGTAAACTTTAACCGACACTTTTTATGGATATCTTTAAGAAATGGCTTTCTTCTTGCCACTCTTCCATAAAGGCCAGATTTGTGCAATATACGACTGATTGTTGTCCTATGGACAGAGTCTCCCACCTCAGCTGTAGATCTCTGCAGTTCATCCAGAGTGATCATGGGCCTCTTGGCTGCATCTCTGATCAGTCTTCTCCTTGTATGAGCTGAAAGTTTAGAGGGACGGCCAGGTCTTGGTAGATTTGCAGTGGTCTGATACTCCTTCCATTTCAATATTATCGCTTGCACAGTGCTCCTTGGGATGTTTAAATCTTGGGAAATCTTTTTGTATCCAAATCCGGCTTTAAACTTCTTCACAACAGTATCTCAGACCTGCCTGGTGTGTTCCTTGTTCTTCATGATGCTCTCTGCGCTTTTAACGGACCTCTGAGACTATCACAGTGCAGGTGCATTTATACGGAGACTTGATTACACACAGGTGGATTGTATTTATCATCATTAGTCATTTAGGTCAACATTGGATCATTCAGAGATCCTCACTGAACTTCTGGAGAGAGTTTGCTGCACTGAAAGTAAAGGGGCTGAATAATTTAGCACGCCCAATTGTTCAGTTTTTGATTTGTTAAAAAAGTTTGAAATATCCAATAAATGTCGTTCCACTTCATGATTGTGTCCCACTTGTTGTTGATTCTTCACATAAAAATACAGTTTTATATCTTTATGTTTGAAGCCTGAAATGTGGCAAAAGGTCGCAAAGTTCAAGGGGGCCGAATACTTTCGCAAGGCACTGTATGTATCTCTAATGTGGCCATACATTTGTCAGGAGATTAGCTCTTACACCAAGAGGTCTGAATGAGGGATGTCTTTAAAATATATACATATTTTTTTGTGTTAACATTTGTTACCTTTTTCTTATTATACCAATATCGTAACATATTGACCAATAGGTATTTATCAAATCAATTTTCTTAACGTGTTATTTAAACGTTTAATAAAGTAATGGTTCTTGGCCAATATGAGGGCTTTTATTATGAAGGCTGAAACCGGAAGTTTATTTGTTATTGTTCCGGCAGTAAAGTGTTTCCAGTAGTTACCACAGCCACAAAGTCAACAGCCCATATCTTTAATATTATTTTTTAAATAAAAATGTGGTCTTAATTTAAGGTTAGGGTTAGGCATAAGGTTAGCAGTGTGTTTAAGATTAGGGTTAGGTTTAAAATCAGATTTTAAGAAGATATATTTTCGAAATAGGAAATGTATGACTTTGTGGCGTTGGTAACTAGTGACGACCCCAGCAAAGCATAGGTGGAATGTGTATAATCCGATCGAGATCCATTCGGACAGATCAATATTATAATTTGATCACTACATATCACAGCCTAAAAAACTCAGAGTAAAAAATGTCTGCCATGAAAAAATACTTCTGGGACTCGGAGGAGACTGAATATATGTTAAAAGTTTTAAGGGAACTGGACATAGCGAAGCACTTGGACGGTCGAAAGGTTTGAAACCTGAAGTTGTTCAAGGTAGCAGAGAAGAGAATGAAACAGGGTATCACAGATCAATTGACCAGATAAGGCACTGATGGAAAGTTATCAAGACATCGTATTATAGCTGGAATAACAACCAGCAAACAGTGAAACTTACTCGTTTCCCACAATATGTTTCCCACAATATGCAACCACTATGCAATCAATCATGGATGAATCTGAAACATGGAGCCGCTCGCATGGCACCAACAGCGGCCCTGTTCGTATTCGGAATAGGCCTAAGCCTACAGTGCATGACGAAGAGACAGAAGATTCCGAAGAAGAAGCAACTGCTGCTCAGTTGTTGCATGATCATTCTACTGGGGATGTCATTGTACGCATTGGACTAATTTGATTTCTTACCATTGCCCAGATGTCAAGCCCATGATTATGTTGTCTGTGCCCTGGCACTGTATCCCCTATACAGTGCACTACTTTTGACCCGAACCCTAAGGGAAAGGGGGATACCTAGTCAGCTGCACAACTGAATGCATTTAACTGAAGTGTGTCTTCCGCATTTAACCCAACCCCTCTGAATCAGAGAGGTGCGGTGACTGCCTTAATCGACGTCATCAGCACCCGGGGAGCATTTGTTGTGGGGGTTAACTGCCTTGCTCAAGAATGGCAGATTTTTCCACTTTGCCGGCTCAGGCATTCAAACAAGCAACCTTACTGTCCCAACACTTTAACCGCTAGGCTACCTGCCGCCCCACTATGAGCCCATATCTAAAGTAGTACACTTTATAGTGTGCCATTTGAGACGCAAGCGATCATGTCATTATAATCATTGATGCCCCTGTTATGGTTCATTGGTATGACTAGGGATTTATCTTTGCCCCCCATGCAGATCAAGACAGACCTAGAGACGCCTCATGAGATGGACTCTAACCTGAGAATCGGCTTCATCGGGGCAGGCAACATGGCCTACGGGATAGCCAAGGGAGTCATGCAGTCTGGTAGGTCAACAGGGAGAATATATTGTGTGTGTCTTCATCAGGGTAACATGGCCTACGGGATAGCCAAGGTAATCTAGTGTGTGTGTCAGGGTTGGGGATAATTAGAATTGAAGTTGGTCAATTCAGGAAGTGATTTGAATATAAAATTCCAGTCTGTAAAAACTTCTTACATAAATAGCTTCTCCTTTTCAGTTAATTGAGAAGTCATTGAAAGTAGATGCCCTTTTCTCAAATATTGAATTGGTATTTCAGTTTACTTCCTGAATTGACTGCCTTCAATTAGAATTGACTGCCTTCAATTAGAATTGACTGCCTTCAATTAGAATTGACCCCAACCCTGGTGTGTGTGTGTGACTCTTCACTTGCCCCCAAAAACTTGCAGGATGTTTAATTGCAGGAGATGTCCCTCCCAGCAATGTTAAAGTGAGCGCACCCTCCGCAAGGAACTTTGGTCGCTTTCAGGTACATAGTCCTCCTATTTTCTTCCACACACACTTCTTTTCTCTCCACCCCCGTCAGCTGATGTCAATCACTGTATTTGCATTGATTAATCTATTGTTCTACGTGTGTGTGTGTGTGTGTGTGTGTGTGTTATGCACAGTGCGCAGAGTTACCATTCACCTCTGTTTTCATTTTATTTCAGGAGTTGGGGGTGGCTGTCACCCATTCCAATGCAGAGCTGGTGAGTAGCTGTGACTTGGTGTTCGTGGCGGTCAAACCACACCTCATCACAACCATTCTCAGTGAAATCACAGACCACGTCACCCGGAAACACATCATCGTCTCCGTGGCAGCAGGTGTAACCTTGGCAACGCTTCAGGGGGTGAGTCCAGATGAGAGGGTTTTTAAACTATTGCTTAGTAACCTGAGTAACTTGACTTGCTTTATTGGTTGATCAGATATCTGATAGACATTCCTGGCGATTTTCTTTGCAGACAAGAAAAAGACCAGAACATTTTTAGCAAAAGACCATAATTGTCTAATTTTGTGTTTTGGTCTCTGTCACATGCCCTCTTTCTTCTCTTCTTCTTCCTCCTCCATCCATCCATCTGAACACCGCTGTCCCTCTCGCCCTCCTTTTCTCATCTCCCTCCCCCCTCTCGCCCTCCTTCTCTCCTCTCCCTCCCCCTCTCCTCCAGCTCCTGCCATTTGACACAGTGGTTTTGAGACTAATGCCCAACCTTCCCTGTCTGGTCCAGCAAGGGGCACTATTGTTCTCGCGGGGGACGTGGGCGCGGCAAGAGGACGGGGATCTGCTCCGCTCGCTGCTTCAACACTGTGGCCTGGTGGAGGAGGGGCCCGAGGCCTGGATAGACATCCACACTGGGCTCAGTGGCAGCGGGGTGGCCTTTGTGAGTGGGAGGAGGAGGGATGGCCTTCAACTCTTACCCTACGAGTTCCAGAGCCTGCTGGTTTTCTGTTCTACCTGATAATTAATTGCACACACTTGGTGTCCTAGGTCTAAGTCTGACTGGAGGGCAACAAGGGAAAAATGCAGTGGAACTGGCTTCCAGAGTTGAGTTTGAAGGGCCTAATCTATTGAATTTTCCCTCATTGTAAGTCGCTATGGATAAGAGTGTCTACTGAAATGTAAATGTAAAATTAATCAAGGAGGAAAGAGAAGGATGGAGGGAAGGTAGGGATTTATAAATGTATTTTATTTCACCTTTATTTAACCAGGTAGGCTAGTTTTACAACTGCGACCTGGCCAAGATAAAGCAAAGTAGTTTGACACATACAACAACACAGAGTTACACATGGAATAAACAAACATACAGTAGAAAAAGTCTATATACAGTGTGTGCAAATGAGGTAAGATAAGGGAGGTAAGGCAATAAATAGGCCATGGTGGCGAAGTAATTACAATATACCAATTAAACACTGGAGTGATAGATGTGCAGAAGATGAATGTGCAAGTAGAGATACTGGGGTGCAAAGAAACAAGAAAAATAAATAAAAACAGTATGGGGGTGAGGTAGTTGGATGGGCTATTTACAGATGGGCTATGTACAGGTGCAGTGATCTGTGAGCTGCTCTGACAGCTGCTGCTTAAAGTTAGTGAGGGAGATATGAGTCTCCAGCTTCAGTGATTTTTGCAGTTCATTCCAGTCATTGGCAGCAGAGAACTGGAAGGAAAGACGACCAAAGGAGGAATTGGCTTTGGGGGTGACCAGTGAGATATACATGCTGGAGCGCGTGCTATGGGTGGGTGCTGCTATGGTGACTAGTGAACTAAGATAAGACGTGGCTTTACCTAGGAAAGACTTGTAGATGACCTGGAGCCAATGGGTTTGCCGACAATATGAAGCAAGGGCCAGCCAACGAGAGCGTATAGGTCGCAGTGGTGGGTAGTATATTGGGCTTTGGTGACAAAACGGATGGCACTGTGATAGACTGCATCCAATTTGTTGAGTAGAGTATTGGAGGCTATTTTGTAAATGACATTGCCGAAGTCGAGGTTCGGTAGGATAGTCAGTTTTACGATGGTATGTTTAGCAGCCTGAGTGAAGGATGCTTTGTTGCGAAATAGGAAGCCAATTCTAGATTTAATTTTGGATTGGAGATGCTTAATGTGAGTCTGGAAGGAGAATTTACAGTCTAGCCAGACACCTAGGTATTTGTAGTTGTCCACATATTCTAAGTCAGATCCGTCCAGAGTAGTGATGCTGGACGGGCGGGCAGGTGCAGGCAGCTATCGGTTGAAGAGCATGCATTTAGTTTTACTTGTGTTTAAGAGCAGTTCGAGGCCACGGAAGGAGAGTTGTATGGCATTGAAGCTCGTCTGGAGGTTAGTAAACACAGTGTCCAAAGAAGGGCCAGAAGTATACAGAATGGTGTCGTCTGCGTAGAGGTTGATCAGAGAATCACCAGCAGCGAGAGCAAAGTCATTGATGTATACAGAGAAGTATCGGCCCGAGAATTGAACCCGTGGCACCCCCATAGAGACTGCCAGAAGTCCAGCCACAGGCCCTCTGATTTGACACACTGAACTCTATCAGAGAAGTAGTTGGATAGAGGGATGGAGATGAAGATTGGAGGGAGGGAGTGGAGAGTGGGAGAGGAATGGGATGGAGAAGACAAAACGGAAAGGGGTAACGTTGTTCTGGTTATAACAGAGAGTCCTTGGCCCTGCAGGTGTATCTGTTTGCAGAGGCGCTGGCTGAGGGAGCGGTGAAGATGGGCATGCCCAGTGCTCTGGCCCATAGCATTGCTGCTCAGACTGTATTGGTGAGTTTTTGGTTTCATAAAGCAGCCCTCATTTGTATTATATTAGCACAGGTACTTCTGTATCTCTGTTCAATGTGTAATTTTCTTCCCTGTTCTAGGGGGCAGGCCAGTTGTTGAGGGACTCAGGGAAGCATCCAGCCCAACTGCGTTCGGAGGTGTGTACACCAGGAGGCACCACTATCTTCGGGCTTCATGCCATGGAGCAGGGGGGTGTGAGGGCCGCCACCATGACCGCTGTGGAGACTGCAACTGAGAGGGCCAGGGAGCTGGGCAGGAAGTCAGCGCCTACGGCCACAGAAAATAGGAAGTGAAGTCGTTTTGGCCCACAGTAACTGATTAAGGAAATGTATATATTTTGGTTGCTCTCTGCCCAATGCCCACATAAACCACTTCAGTCTTTAACTTTGTTACTGTTGGAGCCTAATCTAACTACAAATCTGACTGGAGGAGTTGTTCAAGGGCACATAGTGATTGTGAAGAATACAGCAAGATGCTTCAAATCAGCGCTAATCCAGTTATCTTCATAATTTATCAATGTTCATTTGAATTATTAAAGTGAATTTATTGGTATTTTCAGTTTTTGTTATTAAAATAATGTTGTACCTATCTGGTCCAAACTGATGGCTATGAACAGGTGCTGTACATTCACACTTTGTTAATTCAGATGGTCCATATAGCCTGCACATAGTATGATATTGGAAATTACAATGTATTTGAGTGGTACTGTACATTTCCATTCTTCTAAAGTGTGGCCTATCAAGTTAGATGTTACATACAATTCACCTTCCTTAGGTTTTCTGCATGTTTTATTTATTTACTTTGAAAACTATCCCAAAATTGTTTTTATTCCAGACAAAGATTAAACAAAAAAATCAGTGTGACGTGATTTTGAGCGGTCCCAGTCTCTGAAATCAAGTGACCCCTGCTGGCGGAAGAAATTACGTTTTATTAAACAGTTCCCTATTCTGTCATGTGCAAGCGCAGTGCGTGTTGAATGGGAGTATACCAATCCTGGAAAAACTGATTGAACAAATGAATAAAAGCTAAATTATGACTACACACTGTTCATTACTTTAATATTATAATCCTAAAATATTTTCAGTAGGTTATATGTGTATCAACCGTGCGTTTAAAAAACAGGGCCCTTGTCCCCCACACCCCTTCGGTGGACGCTTATTCTATTCTCCCTTTCTGTTCTAGGCTCCTAACTGAACAAGCACACGAGGAACACCGGACCCGTTAACTATCGAAATACAGAACAGTAAGTAACTGACAGCTCGCTTTTCCAACCGGGTAATGAACATGGTAGCCACTAGTCAAATTGTTTGGTGTAAGGGAGAGCTAATGTAAACGGTCAAGTAAAGAAATGTTGGGACAGCCATGAGCGTCCAAGCCGGGTCCGACCGGTTAAATATGAATATCAACAGAAGCTGCGATATTCAGACATAAGAAAATAAGTAATTTTTCAGAGAATTCATTGCTAATGAATCTAGACGGGTGGCTATAACGTTTTAGTTGAGAAATGCTTCAATTTGGAAGTGGCACCACCTGCCTCGATGTCTTGAAAGCGACGGAAGATGACGTATGTGATATGACGTATGTCGACATGACGTATGTTATATCAGTGACAGTGAGCCGGTGACGTTAAATTGTTACATTGTAACATGGCCATCAAATGAATAACACCTCTGTTGATACAATGTTTCAATGTGTTTTTTAACACGGTCTCAAATAATAACCTCTTATGCCTCTGTCCCCTTGTTATATGCTCTCAAGAATTGGAGAAGTGAGTAGCCTATTACGTTAGTCTTTCTTTGTCATACGTTTAGTAAAATGTGGTTTAGGTTATTGATTATTAATTGAATGACACAAAAAACATAAACGTTTTCTTTGCAATCACGCAGTCTTCAAATAGTCCACCGGCCTCAATCCGTATGTGCCACGAGGAACCAAAGGCACGTTTAGCCAATTCTTGAGACTGTCACACTTTTTTATATTTAGGCGCCTATGTACACGCCTATGCTGTAGCCTATTCCCAAGGTGTTGATTTTCTGGTAGGCCGGTATGTAGTATTATAATGTTTGTTCGCTTTGTTCATGGCTCGCGGCGAAATGGATGAGAATAACGTGTTGCGCATTCTAATCACGAAAGTTGTTTGGTCTCACACATTCACCAAGGAAGGTGAGTTACATTCGTATATTTTTATATAGGCCAACAATAAGGTGTTTTACATGCCTATCATGCAGGAAAACATTTTCTTAACGGCCAAACTATCAAGATGTGAATAAATCGAACAATCAAAATAATCTCTAATATATATTGTTAATAGGACTACGGACAAGTTGTTTCTATTAGTAGTACTTAGTAGTTCCTGCATGCCTCAATGCATTCTGGGATTGATCCATTACAAAGTAAAAATGGCACAGTCCAATGGATCAATTTATCTGTCTCTCTAAACTTCTCTCCTCTATGTAACTAACCCTCTAGCCTGTCCCTCTCACCCTCTTTCTCTGCTTCAGATCAATGATGCTGTCTCAGTGGAACCCCCCGTGTTCAGCAATGGATCAGTCTGATCCTGATCTCCCTCCCAGTACCAATGAGGTGGAAGTAGAGGGGGGTCAGAGGAACAGGGGTGGTGTCTCTTTGTCCTCCCCAGAGAGCAGCAAAGTGAATGGAGACGGCAACCGGAAACGCAGTGGGAAGAGCCGTTGCCGTCGGAAACCCGACAACCACCCAGCATCCATTGCCGTGGAGATGCATCCACCTCCACCACCTGGCGAGGGGGAAGGTAGCCACCCCCCTGTCCCTGACTCCCCCAGCATGGTCCTACTCGGCATGGGGTCTGAGTGTGAATCTGTGTGGTTTGACCGCGGTGTGTATGAGCAGGCTGAGAGTCTGTATCAGTGCTGGTTGGCACACTCTGCCAACGGGGCGAAGACACGGCCAAGCAGCTCACCCTCGCTCTCTGCCCTGGCTGCTGACAACCACCCCACCTCCCCTCAACCCTCACCCTCATCCCCTGCCCGAACCACCCAATCACCCCTCCAACCATAGTAGCTGAAGAGCATTGTGTTTTTGCAGAGCCCCTGCAGCCAGCAGCCCCAGAATTCCTGGCCATCCCCACAAACAGCGGCGCCACACCAGACGAGGGGTACCTGTCCCTGGCCCAGACCCCCCAGGCGGCCTCTCCACTGACCTCGGCCCAGGCCCCTGGCCAGCTGATGAACGGACTGCCCTGTCTCCCCGTGGAGCTGCTGAGGCACGTGTGGCTGCAGAAGCCTCTTTATGACCGGGCAGAGGCCGCCTTCTACCAGAACCTCTATGGCAAGAAAGCTCTCATACCTGCAACAACCTGGATGGTGGGGCATCCACCTCACGTGCCACCCCTAATGCTCACTCAACCTCCAGGTGTATTGGAGACCACCCACAGAGTCTTATGGAAGAGGAGGAAGTGTTAGAAGAAGCAGCCATGGTCTCACAGAGGAAGGTCGAAGTCTATCACTCTCTGCTCACCATTCAGGAGGAGGAGCCTGCTGACATCACAGATGAGGAAGGTGGGGCCATGTCAGTGGGAGGAGTCTGTTACTTCCTTCATCCGGACAGTGAGAGGGTGTGGCTAGACCGGGGACGCTATGAGGATGCAGAGAGACGTTTCTACGATTATTACCAGAATGTACCCGTGGAGTCAACAGTAACCAACAGAGAGGAGGGGGCTCTTGGGGAAGAAGATACTGCGGCGTCCGCAACGTCATCGCCAGCATCACCAGTCGCATGCAACGGCCCTCTGAGGGACAAGTATGACCCATTCCAGAAGTCTTGACCTCCACAAACAAAACCATCTTCATTTGACGATCTCCTTTTCATTGCTTTTTGATTTCTTTAACTTGTGTTTTTATTTGCTCATTTGTCACTTTTTTTTGTTGCTTTACCTTTTTCATTTTTTGACTTGCATGATTATTTATTTTACTCAATGTTGGTGGTCTTCAGAGATTCATCCCAAGGGTGCAACTTTGGTTTTAGAGGTGTGGGTGTGGGGGGACATAAATAAGGATAGAATGTTTCTAAACACTTCTAAAGGAGTGTGGATGCTACTATGATTATGGATCATTCTGAATAAATCATGAATAAGGACGAGTGAGAGTTATAGAAACACATATCATACCCCTCCCACAAATGCTAACCTCCCCTGTCATTGTAATGGTTAGCATGTCTTGGGGCTATGATATATTTGTGCATCTGTAACTTTCTGACACGTCATTATTCACAATTCTTTCAGGATTATCTGTAATCTTGGTAGCATCCACATTCATGTAGAAGTGCTTGAAAGCATTGGTTTTATTTATAATAAAAGTGACTCAAATGACACGATTAATTATTTACCATGCATTTCTATTGGGCACAAAATCTGAAACACAACAAAGAGCAAATGCATCCAACAAATTTGTATAGTCAAAAGCTTGATATAGTCATTGAACTTTATGAATGTGGGACCAAATGTGTGTGTGTGTGTGTGGGGGGGGAAGCTATGCACAACAAGTGTTGTTATTTCTAAACAGTTCCCCAACCTTCCAATTAATGGCAATGGGAAACTAATTGGCTAGGGAAACTGGCAGATGAATAAATCAAAATCAAATCAAATGTATTTATATAGCCCTTCGTACATCAGCTGATATCTCAAAGTGCTGTACAGAAACCCAGCCTAAAACCCCAAACAGCAAGCAATGCAGGTGTAGAAGCACGGTGGCTAGGCAAGAACGGTGGCTAATGTTCTTGCCGTACTGACTGTGATTGGAGCAAAAATATTATCTAACGTTAGACAACTTTTGACTAGCTGTAATGGTACATCAACAGGTGAAAATAAGTCAAATTAATTTACTTCTATTGAAAAAGGACACAACTTAGGCTACAAAACTTTTTCATACACACAACAGCTGTTAGATTCTACAGTGCCTTGCAAAAGTATTCACCCCCCCTTGACGTTATTCCTATTTTGTTGCGTTACAATCTGTAAATTATATTGATTTTTATTTGGATTTCATGTAATGGACACACAAAATAGTCCAAATTGGTGAATTGAAAGGAAAAAAAGAACATGTTTCAACAAATTAAAAACAGAAAAGGGGTGTGTGCATGTGTATTCACCCCCTTTGCTATGAAGCCCCTAAATAAGATCAACCAATTGCCTTCAGAAGTCACATAATTAGTTAGATTGCACACAGGTGGACTTTAAGTGTCACATGATCTCAGTGTATACATACACCTGTTCTGAAAGGCCCCAGTGTCTGCAACACCACCAAGCAAGCGGCACCATGAAGACCAAGGAGCTCGCCAATGTCGTGGCAATTTCCTGTATTACCAAATGAGGAGAGTTACAAACCACACACCAGTCAGTTATACTTAAACTTCATCTCTAATAATATGAGCTTTACAATAGACCTTTGACTTTCAACAATTTACTATCTATAATGAATTGTGAGAGTGACTACAGAAGAATACAAAGATGAGTGACTTGAGCACAGACATTGTGGAGATAAGTAATTGGTTCCCCCTTAATCACGCCATCCCTTCACATGGTTTAACAGATACATTCACATAAGAAGACTGTTCCGTCCTGTCCTCTTCCCTTTCTGATCTTCTGCATAGCACCAGAGACATGTAAAAGACAAGCCTGACCTCTCCCCTCTCTGGGCCCCAAGTGACTGAGCCCCAGTTGAGAAAAAAGTGCAACTGCCAACACTATAGTCCAAACGGATACATTCTAATGACAAGTATCTCACATAAGTAAGATGTTTTATTTACATAATATGCTTATCTATGTTACCCAACTAATTTTGATTCATCTGCCACACCAAACAGGTCAGGGACAAAGTTGTGAAGAAGTACAGATCAGGGTTGGGTTATAAACAAATATCCAAAACTTTGAACATCCCACGAAGCGCCATTAAATCTATTATTTTAAAAAATTGAAAGAATATAGCATCACAACAAACCTGCCAAGAGAGGGCCGCCCACCAAAACTCACGGACTAGGCAAGGAAGGCATTCATCAGAGAGGCAACAAAGAGACCAAAGATAACCTTGAAGGAGCTGCAAAGCTCCACAGTGGAAATTGGAGTATCATAGGACCAATTTAAGCCATACAGAGCTGGGCTTTACGGAAGAGTAGCCAGAAAAAAAAGCCATTGCTTAAATAAAAAAATAAGCAAACACATTTGGTGTTTGCCAAAAGGCATGTGGGGGGACTCCCCAAACATATGGAAGAAGGTACTCTGGTCAGATGAGACAAAAATTTAGCTTTTTGGCCATCAAGGAAAATTCTGTGTCTGGCGCAAACCCAACACCTATGATGCTGAGAACACCACCCCCACAGTGAAGCATGGTGGTGGCAGCATCATGCTGTGGGGATGTTTTTCATCGGCAGGGACTGGGAAACTGGTCAGATTTGAAGGAATGATGGATGGTGCTAAATACAGGGACATTCTTGATGGAAACCTGTTTGTCTTCCAGAGATTTGAGACTGGGATGGAGGTTCACCTTCCAGCAGGACAATGACCCTAAGCATACTGCTAAAGCAACACTTGAGTGGTTTAAGGGGAAACATTTAAATGTTTTGGAATGGCCTAGTCAAAGCCCAGACCTCAATCCAGCTGAGAATCTGTGGTATGTCTTGCTTGCTGTACAACAGCGGAACCCACCCAACTTGAAGGAGCAACTTGAAGGAGCTGGAGCAGTTTTGCCTTGAAGAATGAGCAAAAATCCCAGTGGCTAGATGTGCCAAGCTTATATACATACCCCAAGAGACTTGCAGCTGTAATTGCTGCAAAAAGGTGTCTCTACAAAGTATTGACTTTGGGTGGGGGGGGGGGGGGTGAGTAGTTATGCACGGCTGTTATTTCTTGTTTGTTTCACCCCAAAAAATATTAGTAGGCATGTTGTGTAAATCAAGTGATACAAACCCCTAAAAAAATCGATTTTAATTCCAGGTTGTAAGGAAACAAAATAGGAAAAATGCCAGAGGGGTGAATACTTTCGCAAACCACTGTACCTGACAGACGTCGTGTTTCGGAGTCCTCCGAAACACGACCCAACCAAGCCACACTGCTTCTTGACACAATGCCCACTTAACCCGGAAGCCAGCCACACCAATGTGTCAGAGGAAACACCATACACCTGGCGAACATGTCAGTGTGCATGCGCCCGGCCCACAACAGAAGTTGCTAGAGAGCGAAGGGACAAGGACATCAATTGTGCGCAGCCCCATGGGTCTGCAGGTCGCGGCCGGCTGCGACAGCCTGGACTCAAACCAGGATCTCTAGTGGCACAGCTTGTAACTGCGATGCAGTGCCTTAGA
Source organism: Oncorhynchus mykiss (assembly GCF_057628025.1). Classification (NCBI taxonomy): domain Eukaryota; kingdom Metazoa; phylum Chordata; class Actinopteri; order Salmoniformes; family Salmonidae; genus Oncorhynchus; species Oncorhynchus mykiss. The sequence goes on from NC_143026.1 coordinate 82,223,229, forward strand.
CCACTGCTCCACTTGGAAGGCCAGATCTCATGTCTGATTCCCAGTTCGTCCACATCAACGTGTATTTGTCACGTGCGCTGAATACAACAGGTGTAGGTAGACCTTACAGTGAAATGATTACTTACAGTGTATAACCAATAGCGCAAAAAATGTGTTAGGTGAACAATAGGTAAGTAAAGACATAAAACAACAGTAAAAAGACAGGCTATATATAGTAGCGAAGCTATAAAAGTAGCGAGGCTACATACAGACAGGTTAGTCAGGATGATTGAGGTAGTAAGTACATGTAGATATGATTAATGTGACTATGCATATATGATGAACAGAGAGTAGCAGTAGCGTCAAAGAGGGGTTGGTGGGTGGTGGGTGGCAGGACTCAATGCAGATAGCCAGGTTAGCCAATGTGCGGGAGCACTGGTTGGTTGGCCCAATTGAGGTAGTATGTACATGAATGTATAGTTAAAGTGACTATGCATATATGATAAACAGAGAGTAGCAGCCCCATGTGGGTATTCAGTGGGAAAGGTGGGCATGAGCAGGCCCACATCAAGCACAAACCAGCCCAGCACTGGCTAGACAACAGCAAGCCCACACCAGACCAACACAGGCTAGCCCACACCAGACCAACACAGGTTAGCCCACACCAGCCCAACACAGGTTAGCCTACAATGGCCCAACACAAGCTAACCCACACCAGCCCAACACGGGCCAGCCCACACCAAGCCCAACAGGGGCTAGCCCACACCAAGCACAACAGAGGCTAGCCCACACCAAGCACAACAGGGGCTAGCCCACACCAAGCCCAACGGGGGCTAGCCTACACCAAGCCCAACAGGGGCTAGCCCACACCAAGCCCAACAGGGGCTAGCCCACACCAAACCCAACGGGGGGAAACCCACACCAAGCCCAACAGGTGTTAGTCCACACCAAGCCCAACAGGGGCTAGCCCACACCAGCCCAACAGGGGCTAGTCCAAACCAAGCCCAGCAGGAGAAATCCCACACCAAGCCCAACACGGGCCAGCCCACACCAAGCACAACAGGGGCTAGCCCACACCAAGCCCAACAGGGGCTAGCCCACACCAAGCCCAATGGGGGAAAACCCACACCAAGCCCAACAGGGGTTAGTCCACAAAAAGCCCAACAGGGGCTAGCCCACACCAGCCCAACAGGGGCTAGTCCAAACCAAGCCCAGCAGGGGAAATCCCACACCAAGCCCAACAGGGGCTAGCCCACACCAAGCCCCACAGGGGCTAGCCCACACCAGGCCCAACAGGGGCTAGCCCACACCAAGCCCAGCAAGGGAAAGCCTACACCAAGTCCAGCAGGGGAAATCCCACACCAAGCCCAACAGGGGCTAACCCACACCAAGCCCAACATGGACTAGCCCACACCAAGCCCAACAGGGGCTAGCCCACACCAAGCCCAACATGGGCTAGCCCACACCAAGCCCAGCAGGGGAAATCCCACACCAAGCCCAGCACAGGCTAGCTCACACCAAGCCAGGCACAGGCTTGCCCACAAAAAGCCCCGCACAGACTAGCCCACACCAAGCCCAGCTAGAGCCCCCAAATATTTTGGTGGTTTGCACACATCTATTTTTTTTACAACCGTTACTCAGTATCAAATCAAATCAAATGTATTTATATAGCCCTTCGTACATCAGCTGATATCTCAAAGTGCTGTACAGAAACCCAGCCTAAAAGCCCAAACAGCAAGCAATGCAGGTGTAGAAGCACTCAGTGTTGTTCCAGTTCAAGTGTTCTGTTGTGTGATGCCCAAATATTGTTGACCTTGTAAACTGCCAATGAAGTTTCTCAAGACTTAAATAAGTGAATGTGACACAGTACGTCAAAAGTTCGGACATACCTACTCATTCAAGGGTTTTTCTTAATTTTGTACTATTTTCTACATAATAGTGAATACATAAAAACTATGAAATAACACATATGGAATCATGAAGTAACCAAAAAAGTGTTAATAAAATATTTTATATTTTAAATTCTTCAAAGTAGCCACCCTTTGCCTTGATGACAGCTTTGCACACTCGTGGCATTCTCTCAACCAGCTTCATGAGAAATGCTTTTCCAACAGTCTTGAAGGAGTTCCCACGTATGATGAGCACTTGTTTTTGGTCATTGTCCTGTTGAAAAACAAATGATAGTTCCACTAAGCACAAACCAGATGGGATGGCGAATCACTACAGAATGCTGTGGTAGCCATGCTGGTTGAGTGTGCTTTGAATCACAGACAGTGTCACCAGCAAAGCACCATCACACCCTCTCCTCCATGCTTCATGGGGGGAACCACATATGCGGAGATCATTCGTTTACCAACTCTGTATCTCACAAAGACACGGCGGTTGGAACCAGAAATCTCATTATTTGGACCCATCAGACCAAAGGACAGATTTCCACCGGTCTAATGTCCATTTCTTGTGTTTCTTGGCCCAAGCAAGTGTCTTCTTCTTATTGATGTCCTTTAGTAGTGGTTTCTTTGCAGCAATTTGACCATGAAGGCCTGATTCACACAGTCTCCTCTGAACAGTTGATGTTGAGATGTGTCTGTTACTTGAACTCTGTGAAGCATTTCTTTGGGCTGAAATCTGAGGTGCAGTTAACTCTAATGAACGTATCCTCTGCAGCAGAGATAACTCTGAGTCTTCCTTTCCTTTGGCGATCCTCATGAGAGCCAGTTTCATCATAGCGCTTGATGGTTTTTGCGACTGCACTTGAAGAAACTTTCAATGTTCTTGAAATTTTCCAGATTGACTGACCTTCATGTCTTAAAGTAATGTTGAACTGTAATTTCTCTTTTTATTATTTGAGCTGTTCTTGCCATAATATGGACTTGGTCTTTTACCAAATAGGGCTACCTTCTGTATACGTCCCCCAACTTGTCACAACACAACTGACTGGCTCAAACGCATTAAGAAGGAAAGAAATTCCACAAATTAACAAGGCACATCTATTAATTGAAATGCATTCCAGGTGACTACCTCATGCAGCTGGTTGAGAGAATGCCAAGAGTGTGCAAAGCATCAAGGCAAAGGGTGGCTACTTTGAAGTATCTCAAATATAAAATACATTTTGGGTTGTTTAACTATTTTTTTGGTTACTTCATGATTCCGTTTGTGTTATTTCATAGCTTTAACATCTTCACTATTATTCTACAATGTAGAAAATTGTAAAAAATAAAGAAAAACCCTTGAATGAGTAGGTGTGTCCAAATGTTTGACTGGTACTGTATGAGAAACATAAATTATCTATAAATGCAACATGCAACAATTAAATATATAAATGCAACAATTTCAAAGATTTTACTGAGATACAGTTCATATAAGTAAATCAGTCAACTGAAATAAATAAATTAGACTCTAATCTATTGATTTCACATGACTGGGCAGGGGGCGCAGCCATGGGTGAGGATGGGAGGGCATAGGCCCATCCACTTGAGGAGCCAGGCCCAGCCAATCAGAATGAGTTTTTCCCCACAAAAGGACTGTATTACAGACTCCTCAGCACCCACCCTCCCCCTCCGCAGATGATCCCGCAGATGAAGAAGCCAGATGTGGAGGTCCTGGGCTGGCGTGGTTACACGTGGTCTGCGGTTGTGAGGCTGGTTGGATGTACTGCCATATTCTCTAAAACAACATTGGAGGTGGCTTACGATAGAGAAAATAACATTAAATGTTCTAGCAACAGCTCTGTTGGACATTCCTGCAGTCAGCAGGATTTCACAGTCCCATCAAAATTGCCAATTTCACAGTCCCATCAAAACTTGAGGCATCTGTTGCATTGTGTTGTGTGACAAAACTGCATATTTTAGAGTGGTGGTTTATTGTCCCTTGCACAAGGTTCACCTGTGTAACGATCATGCTGTTTAATCAGTTTCTTGTTATGATACACATGTCTGGTGGATGGATTATCTTGGCAAAGGAGAAATGCTCACTAACAGGGATGTAAACTAATTTGTGCACAACATTTGAGAGAAATAAGCTTTTTGTGCATATGGAACATTTCTGTGATCTTTTATTTAAGCTTATGAAACATGGAACCAACACTTCACATGTTGCGTTAATGTCTTTGTTCAGTATGTATGAATGATAGTATTAACTTAGTTGTCTTTCTAATACAATGTATCACGTTCCTAAATTACCTTTAAAGGCTTGAAAATTATAGAATTTATGCATTGAATTAAATTGTAATAAATTAATTATAAATATATTCCTATGAAATAGCAAATGCACATGGGACCAATATTTTAGCCTGCATTGTGCCAATGTGGACATGTTTGCTGGGTTGGTTAAAATAATAATAATAATTTTCATCTAATGGATGGTCAGTTTTTGCATCTATAACTCTGTCTATGAATTTGATAGTGTTTACATTTCTCAAATCAAATCAAATGTTATTGGTCGCATACACATATTTAGCAGATGTTATTGCGGTGTACCAAAAAGCTTGTGTTCCTTGCTCCAGCAGTGCAGTAATATCTATAAATTCACAACAATACACACAGATCTAAAAGTAAAATAATGGAATTAAGAAATATATAAACATTAGGGCAAACAATGCCGGAGTCTAAATATACACTACCGTTCAAAAGTTTGGGGTCACTTAGAAATTTCCATGAAAACAGACCTATAATTGGTGGCTGACTAAATAATTTTTTGCCCCACTGCAGGTTAATGCTCCTCTCCGTTCTCTTTCTACCCCCACATATTGTACATTCCTTTCTTCCTAGGTCCATGCCATATAACCCCTTCCTAATGAACAAACATTATTTAACACTACAAGAAAGACAGGGTAGAATTCTTGCCAGTTATAGTGCAGTATACCTCATTTAGTCATTATTCATAAAAAATCCCATAACAGATCTATAGACATTATGGACAGTATGTGGAAAGAATATTTAGTATATCTGTAGAGTATGTAGGATATAATATTATACAGTATATATAGCAATAGTTGAATAGGATGGCCTTGACTAGAATACAGTATACTGTATACATGAAATGAGTAAAACATGATGTAAACATTATTAAAGTGACCAGTGATTCCATGTCTATGTACAAAGGGCTGCAGACAAAGGTTCAGGGTTGAGTAACCAGGTGGTAGCCGACTAGTGACGGTGACGGCTAGCCGGCTAGTGATGGCTATTTAACAGTCAGATGGCCTTGAGATAGAAGCTGTTTTTCAGTGTCTCGGTCCCAGCTTTGATGCACCTGTACTGACCTCGCCTTCTGGATGATAGCATTGTGAACAGGCCGTGGCTCGGATGGTTGATGTTTTTGATGATCTTTTTGGCCTTCCTGTGACATCGGGTGCTGTCGGTGTCCTGGAGGGCAGGCAGCGTGCCCCCAGTGATGTGTTGGGCAGACCGCACCACCCTCTAGAGAGACCTGCGGTTATGGCGGTGCAGTTGCCATACCAGGTGGTGATACAGCCCGACAGGATGCTCTCAATAGTTGTCATGACGTGGCCCTCTTTGGGGATAGCGAGTACCATCCCCTCTCTCTAACACTCCCCCCCCCCCCCCCCCCCCTCTCCCCCACCCAGGTTCTGTTATCGCAGGTCGTAAATTCCACGAGGAGACATGGCCATGCAGTATAGAGAGAGAGAGTTTTACAGGAGAACAAAGGAACCTCTTCCACATCACAGGACTTGAGAACTGAACAATGTCCATGTTTTGGAGAATGTGTACATGGTCGGGGGAGAACCCAGCTATGACCGGTCCATTTCGTTTAATGTTTGTGAAACTCATGAGAGACAATACAGCCACATTACCATAACTCTGTTTATACAAGAGTCTCAGTTGTAAGGCTTGCATCTAATTGTTGTATAAAATGAATGAGTAAAGATGAAACTATTTGTGAAATGATCTAATGTGATTTTACACTGATTCCCTTTGGAGTTTAACTAAGTCATAGGCCCGCCCCAAGAGGACAGACATTGAACTGGCGTCATGGGACAGCCCTTTCCTACTGTTCTGGATATAACCCCACCTTGGGAATTTCCCTTCAGACCAAGCTACCTCGATTACCGAGAGGGCTAAGGGTTGAGTAGAGACCATGCATTCCTTGTTGCTGAATTCTTAACCATACCACGTGGTTAAACTCTGAGACTATCGATACCGACAGAATAAGAGCAACTCTTCGATACTAATTAATTGTCTGCAGCTAGGAATTCTGTACCATTGAATGCGAAGACCTACAACCGCCAAAACATCTATCTATAAGAACATTTCTGAATGTTACTCTGAAGTATCCATTCTAACCCAAGACGCCAGGGACACAGAGAATCTCGGATGAACTCTCCAACAGAAAAGGACGATTCCAACAGAGACCACGACGACACGCTGGGAGTAAATATATATATTGATTGCAATTATTCCCGAATGAGTGAGCGTTCATGTGCAAAGGATTAGCATTTCAATTGTTATAATTATCAACTGTGTAGTGTCTTTTGTCTTTCACGCCCTTCTCAGTCCCTTTGTCTACCAAGCCTCCATACCGGTTTAGCCCACTAGGGCACACCCCCTATTATTTCCCTGTAACCATATCTACTTTGTTTGTTTGTGCATTTCTGTGATTAGTTAGTTAATAAATAAATCATTGAGACAATTGATGTATGGATGAGTCATAGTGAAGACGACGTTTGGAATGAGACCAACGTGAGGTAAATAATAATTAATTAATTAGAAGACTAATTGATCAGATATTAAAATATCTGAAACTTATATTAGGAAAATTGTAACTTTGTAATCTGAAGATTTTCCTTGGTGCCCCGACATCCTAGTTAATTACATTTACATGATTAGTTTAATCTCTTAATAATAATTACAGAGAATTGATATGGTAATCTAACCGTCTTCATTTTAATGATGCCAAAGACACGACATAGTGCACCTGTAAAATTTGTGAGAGTCTTAGGGGCCAAGCCGAATTTCTTTAGCCTCCTGAGGTTGGGGGATCGATTCCCAGCCAAGTCATTCCAAAGACTGTAATAATGGTACCCGGTGCGTTTCTACTTGGCACTCAGCATTAAGGAGATAGATTGGGGGGTAAGGCCCTGTATACACTAGATTTTGGAAGCTATACAATTAATTTATGTCTACATTTGTTTTTTGACACGTTTATTATATTACTGACACCTTCATGCATCTTGTTTATATTATGTGAGCTAAACAACATAAAAATTAAAAAAATTGTTAAAAACAACATTTTCCTTAAAGTATAATTTTATAAAGTTCTGTTACTGTCCCCACAACAACAAAACACTTGTATTAAATCTTGTCTTTGAAACATTTAAATTAAATACGGTAGAATTTCATTAATTCCTATGGAGGACTGCTTCTTCTGAGGAGTGTCAATACGGCCAATCGGTGGCTTCAAAGCCTCTCATTGGCCAATACACAGCATCAGCAATCCAGGCTTTATACAGATCATTGGTCCGGTCCAGGGTGTGTACTTGTACATCAAGCTGCCTCATGCTACAGAAACAGGAGATAGGTTCATGATCCTATTAGCCATTCCAGCTCGCACAAGTCAAGGCTTGTGCAAGGCTACTTACTTTACTACATTTCTCCAGCCCCCATTATCAGCTGTTTAAACCCCCCTGCCAAAAGAAAAAAAGTAGGGTGGTGACCACTTAGTTGAATCTCAGAATCATAACAATGTTTAAGGGAACTAAGGTCACACACAATGATACTGTCCAAACAGACAAGTCATTTAGACATTCTCCTTTATTTGGTTTTATAGTGGATTAAATCAAGTGCTAATGGAACTAGCTACCTGGCTAAATCTGGCACATTTACAGAAATGTTAATTCATGTTAAATGCCCCTGTCAAATAATTGTTGTAAATGATGTTAAATCCTCTCTAGTAGTTTTAACTACTATTCTACTGAGGAGAGGAGAACCTCCCAAGGAAGAGGATGCTTTTAGTCTTATTGTGCCTGATGAAGAAGAGGAAGGGGTGATCAGCCGTGAAGTGTTCCTCTCGGAACATACAGAACGCTATCATCCCAGCAGTGGCGGCTGCAGCCTCTGTCCCCTCCTCGTTCACCTCCACAAAGGCCTTATGGGCCACTGTAGACAGGAAGAGCCCCCCCTTCCCATTCATCCCAGACAGGTCGGCCATGCCCCCGACGAACACATCCTTCATGCCCATCTGGACCAGGGGATCATTCAGCTCGTAGTCCTCCTCCAGTTTGAACTTGGGCAGATAAACTATGATGTCCGTGCCCGTGTCCATGTTGGACCTGGTGGTCCACTCGTCCAGTTTCTCCATGGTCAGCTCGCTCTCCAGCTAAATGGTACACAGAGTTAAAGCATAGTCAGTATAGTGAAAAAGAGTAGCTTTGAAACACAGTTAAAACACAGTCACTATATAGAATAAGTAGCATTGACAACACTCCATACATCAGATGATAAATTATACTGTAGTCGTGTTTTCAGCAGCCTACCCAGGCTTGACCCAAGTATACCACCTAGTGGCAAATGATGCGCAAAAAATGCTGACTTGCATTGGTTTTGGGCCACATATTCTAAAGCGTTAGCATTTGGATACAAAACCAAAGCATGGATTGCTGTCATACCTTGTCAATCGGCTGCTTACAGGGTAAGGAAACCAGTGTCTTGTAGTGTATCGAACAGAGGGACAGGGAAGGGAAACCTGGTCGCTGGTGTGAAAGGCATCAATCAACTATGCAGTTATAGGAGGCTGTGTACAGTATACCTTCACTAGAGGATCAGATCTGTCAGTGGCCTCCTCAGGCAGCAGGACAAACATACTGAGCTCCTCGTCCACATAGGGAAGCTCCACGATCTGGAGGTTATAGTCTGGGACATAGTTAAAGGGGAACTTCTTTATCTGGTGCATCATCTGAACTGGCTTGCTCTCACTCTGAAAAAAACAGATTATTATAGACAAGGAGAATGAGTTCATCTGAACCATATAACTCCCAATAGGCCTATACAGTATAACTTGAACGTTTGTTTGGTCTCTTGGATGACGCATAAATGTGTCAAACTTGTGCCTGTACCACTGCTAAAAAAAAGGCCCATGTGAAGCAAACCATTGAACCCTTTGGTTTTAAATAGCACCATATCTTCTAGCAGTTTAGTATATAATCCTATTATATAGTAAATCATTATATTATAATTCCATTACTGAGCATAAATATCTATCTAAATATTACTGCCAATATCCACCTGGTTTATTTTGAAGGTCATCTCTTTGGTGTCTTTCTGGTCAAATCTGTTCAACCAGTTTCCTTTGAAGTAGATGGCATTGACTAGAGCCAGCCTTGTCAAACCACTGACTGTCCCTTGCTTCAGCAGATCTTTGATTTTATCTGTAAACGCACACACGTTCACACACACACACACACTTAAACAAACTAAACCCAAAGCAGCTCTGAAACCAGAGGTCCCATCTGGCTTTAATGCTGTCGGTAGGCATAGACAGATTTATTCATCACATGTTCAGTTCCATGTTAGCTGATCCTGGTTACAGATCTGATAGTTGCTGTTTTTTAATCTAATGTGTGTGTTAAGTGTATGTTGTTTTATTTTTGGTGTCCCTCCCAATGTATTGCACTACACATTCCCCAGCTGGGATAATACATGTGATTGGTTAACTGATTGATATAGTAAATTATGATACTTTCCGTCTGCTGCTCCACCCAGCTGTTGATCTGTCCTCTGGTCTCCTCTGCTGCTCCGAGGAAGTCCACTGCCTTCATATCTGCACGGTAGAACTTCTGGGTGGATTCTAAGAACTCCTACATCAGAGTGAAACAGATCAATAAAAGTAAAGAGAAGTACAGTATAACGTCTGGGTGGATTCTCAGAACTCCTACATCAGAGTGAAACAGATCAATAAAAGTAAAGAGAAGTACAGTATAACGTCTGGGTGGATTCTCAGAACTCCTACATCAGAGTGAAACAGATCAATAAAAGTAAAGAGAAGTACAGTATAACGTCTGGGTGGATTCTAAGAACTCCTACATCAGAGTGAAACAGATCAATAAAAGTAAAGAGAAGTACAGTATAACGTCTGGGTGGATTCTCAGAACTCCTACATCAGAGTGAAACAGATCAATAAAAGTAAAGAGAAGTACAGTATAACGTCTGGGTGGATTCTCAGAACTCCTACATCAGAGTGAAACAGATCAATAAAAGTAAAGAGAAGTACAGTATAACGTCTGGGTGGATTCTCAGAACTCCTACATCAGAGTGAAACAGATCAATAAAAGTAAAGAGAAGTACAGTATAACGTCTGGGTGGATTCTCAGAACTCCTACATCAGAGTGAAACAGATCAATAAAAGTAAAGAGAAGTACAGTATAACGTCTGGGTGGATTCTAAGAACTCCTACATCAGAGTGAAACAGATCAATAAAAGTAAAGAGAAGTACAGTATAACGTCTGGGTGGATTCTAAGAACTCCTACATCAGAGTGAAACAGATCAATAAAAGTAAAGAGAAGTACAGTATAACGTCTGGGTGGATTCTAAGAACTCCTACATCAGAGTGAAACAGATCAATAAAAGTAAAGAGAAGTACAGTATAACGTCTGGGTGGATTCTAAGAACTCCTACATCAGAGTGAAACAGATCAATAAAAGTAAAGAGAAGTACAGTATAACGTCTGGGTGGATTCTCAGAACTCCTACATCAGAGTGAAACAGATCAATAAAAGTAAAGAGAAGTACAGTATAACGTCTGGGTGGATTCTAAGAACTCCTACATCAGAGTGAAACAGATCAATAAAAGTAAAGAGAAGTACAGTATAACGTCTGGGTGGATTCTCAGAACTCCTACATCAGAGTGAAACAGATCAATAAAAGTAAAGAGAAGTACAGTATAACGTCTGGGTGGATTCTCAGAACTCCTACATCAGAGTGAAACAGATCAATAAAAGTAAAGAGAAGTACAGTATAACGTCTGGGTGGATTCTAAGAACTCCTACATCAGAGTGAAACAGATCAATAAAAGTAAAGAGAAGTACAGTATAACGTCTGGGTGGATTCTCAGAACTCCTACATCAGAGTGAAACAGATCAATAAAAGTAAAGAGAAGTACAGTATAACGTCTGGGTGGATTCTCAGAACTCCTACATCAGAGTGAAACAGATCAATAAAAGTAAAGAGAAGTACAGTATAACGTCTGGGTGGATTCTAAGAACTCCTACATCAGAGTGAAACAGATCAATAAAAGTAAAGAGAAGTACAGTATAACGTCTGGGTGGATTCTAAGAACTCCTACATCAGAGTGAAACAGATCAATAAAAGTAAAGAGAAGTACAGTATAACGTCTGGGTGGATTCTAAGAACTCCTACATCAGAGTGAAACAGATCAATAAAAGTAAAGAGAAGTACAGTATAACGTCTGGGTGGATTCTAAGAACTCCTACATCAGAGTGAAACAGATCAATAAAAGTAAAGAGAAGTACAGTATAACGTCTGGGTGGATTCTCAGAACTCCTACATCAGAGTGAAACAGATCAATAAAAGTAAAGAGAAGTACAGTATAACGTCTGGGTGGATTCTCAGAACTCCTACATCAGAGTGAAACAGATCAATAAAAGTAAAGAGAAGTACAGTATAACGTCTGGGTGGATTCTCAGAACTCCTACATCAGAGTGAAACAGATCAATAAAAGTAAAGAGAAGTACAGTATAACGTCTGGGTGGATTCTCAGAACTCCTACATCAGAGTGAAACAGATCAATAAAAGTAAAGAGAAGTACAGTATAACGTCTGGGTGGATTCTAAGAACTCCTACATCAGAGTGAAACAGATCAATAAAAGTAAAGAGAAGTACAGTATAACGTCTGGGTGGATTCTAAGAACTCCTACATCAGAGTGAAACAGATCAATAAAAGTAAAGAGAAGTACAGTATAACGTCTGGGTGGATTCTAAGAACTCCTACATCAGAGTGAAACAGATCAATAAAAGTAAAGAGAAGTACAGTATAACGTCTGGGTGGATTCTCAGAACTCCTACATCAGAGTGAAACAGATCAATAAAAGTAAAGAGAAGTACAGTATAACGTCTGGGTGGATTCTAAGAACTCCTACATCAGAGTGAAACAGATCAATAAAAGTAAAGAGAAGTACAGTATAACGTCTGGGTGGATTCTCAAAACTCCTACATCAGAGTGAAACAGATCAATAAAAGTAAAGAGAAGTACAGTATAACGTCTGGGTGGATTCTAAGAACTCCTACATCAGAGTGAAACAGATCAATAAAAGTAAAGAGAAGTACAGTATAACGTCTGGGTGGATTCTCAGAACTCCTACATCAGAGTGAAACAGATCAATAAAAGTAAAGAGAAGTACAGTATAACGTCTGGGTGGATTCTCAGAACTCCTACATCAGAGTGAAACAGATCAATAAAAGTAAAGAGAAGTACAGTATAACGTCTGGGTGGATTCTAAGAACTCCTACATCAGAGTGAAACAGATCAATAAAAGTAAAGAGAAGTACAGTATAACGTCTGGGTGGATTCTAAGAACTCCTACATCAGAGTGAAACAGATCAATAAAAGTAAAGAGAAGTACAGTATAACGTCTGGGTGGATTCTAAGAACTCCTACATCAGAGTGAAACAGATCAATAAAAGTAAAGAGAAGTACAGTATAACGTCTGGGTGGATTCTCAGAACTCCTACATCAGAGTGAAACAGATCAATAAAAGTAAAGAGAAGTACAGTATAACGTCTGGGTGGATTCTCAGAACTCCTACATCAGAGTGAAACAGATCAATAAAAGTAAAGAGAAGTACAGTATAACGTCTGGGTGGATTCTAAGAACTCCTACATCAGAGTGAAACAGATCAATAAAAGTAAAGAGAAGTACAGTATAACGTCTGGGTGGATTCTAAGAACTCCTACATCAGAGTGAAACAGATCAATAAAAGTAAAGAGAAGTACAGTATAACGTCTGGGTGGATTCTCAGAACTCCTACATCAGAGTGAAACAGATCAATAAAAGTAAAGAGAAGTACAGTATAACGTCTGGGTGGATTCTAAGAACTCCTACATCAGAGTGAAACAGATCAATAAAAGTAAAGAGAAGTACAGTATAACGTCTGGGTGGATTCTAAGAACTCCTACATCAGAGTGAAACAGATCAATAAAAGTAAAGAGAAGTACAGTATAACGTCTGGGTGGATTCTCAGAACTCCTACATCAGAGTGAAACAGATCAATAAAAGTAAAGAGAAGTACAGTATAACGTCTGGGTGGATTCTCAGAACTCCTACATCAGAGTGAAACAGATCAATAAAAGTAAAGAGAAGTACAGTATAACGTCTGGGTGGATTCTAAGAACTCCTACATCAGAGTGAAACAGATCAATAAAAGTAAAGAGAAGTACAGTATAACGTCTGGGTGGATTCTAAGAACTCCTACATCAGAGTGAAACAGATCAATAAAAGTAAAGAGAAGTACAGTATAACGTCTGGGTGGATTCTCAGAACTCCTACATCAGAGTGAAACAGATCAATAAAAGTAAAGAGAAGTACAGTATAACGTCTGGGTGGATTCTAAGAACTCCTACATCAGAGTGAAACAGATCAATAAAAGTAAAGAGAAGTACAGTATAACGTCTGGGTGGATTCTCAGAACTCCTACATCAGAGTGAAACAGATCAATAAAAGTAAAGAGAAGTACAGTATAACGTCTGGGTGGATTCTCAGAACTCCTACATCAGAGTGAAACAGATCAATAAAAGTAAAGAGAAGTACAGTATAACGTCTGGGTGGATTCTCAGAACTCCTACATCAGAGTGAAACAGATCAATAAAAGTAAAGAGAAGTACAGTATAACGTCTGGGTGGATTCTAAGAACTCCTACATCAGAGTGAAACAGATCAATAAAAGTAAAGAGAAGTACAGTATAACGTCTGGGTGGATTCTCAGAACTCCTACATCAGAGTGAAACAGATCAATAAAAGTAAAGAGAAGTACAGTATAACGTCTGGGTGGATTCTAAGAACTCCTACATCAGAGTGAAACAGATCAATAAAAGTAAAGAGAAGTACAGTATAACGTCTGGGTGGATTCTAAGAACTCCTACATCAGAGTGAAACAGATCAATAAAAGTAAAGAGAAGTACAGTATAACGTCTGGGTGGATTCTCAGAACTCCTACATCAGAGTGAAACAGATCAATAAAAGTAAAGAGAAGTACAGTATAACGTCTGGGTGGATTCTAAGAACTCCTACATCAGAGTGAAACAGATCAATAAAAGTAAAGAGAAGTACAGTATAACGTCTGGGTGGATTCTCAGAACTCCTACATCAGAGTGAAACAGATCAATAAAAGTAAAGAGAAGTACAGTATAACGTCTGGGTGGATTCTCAGAACTCCTACATCAGAGTGAAACAGATCAATAAAAGTAAAGAGAAGTACAGTATAACGTCTGGGTGGATTCTCAGAACTCCTACATCAGAGTGAAACAGATCAATAAAAGTAAAGAGAAGTACAGTATAACGTCTGGGTGGATTCTCAGAACTCCTACATCAGAGTGAAACAGATCAATAAAAGTAAAGAGAAGTACAGTATAACGTCTGGGTGGATTCTCAGAACTCCTACATCAGAGTGAAACAGATCAATAAAAGTAAAGAGAAGTACAGTATAACGTCTGGGTGGATTCTCAGAACTCCTACATCAGAGTGAAACAGATCAATAAAAGTAAAGAGAAGTACAGTATAACGTCTGGGTGGATTCTAAGAACTCCTACATCAGAGTGAAACAGATCAATAAAAGTAAAGAGAAGTACAGTATAACGTCTGGGTGGATTCTCAGAACTCCTACATCAGAGTGAAACAGATCAATAAAAGTAAAGAGAAGTACAGTATAACGTCTGGGTGGATTCTCAGAACTCCTACATCAGAGTGAAACAGATCAATAAAAGTAAAGAGAAGTACAGTATAACGTCTGGGTGGATTCTAAGAACTCCTACATCAGAGTGAAACAGATCAATAAAAGTAAAGAGAAGTACAGTATAACGTCTGGGTGGATTCTCAGAACTCCTACATCAGAGTGAAACAGATCAATAAAAGTAAAGAGAAGTACAGTATAACGTCTGGGTGGATTCTAAGAACTCCTACATCAGAGTGAAACAGATCAATAAAAGTAAAGAGAAGTACAGTATAACGTCTGGGTGGATTCTCAGAACTCCTACATCAGAGTGAAACAGATCAATAAAAGTAAAGAGAAGTACAGTATAACGTCTGGGTGGATTCTAAGAACTCCTACATCAGAGTGAAACAGATCAATAAAAGTAAAGAGAAGTACAGTATAACGTCTGGGTGGATTCTCAGAACTCCTACATCAGAGTGAAACAGATCAATAAAAGTAAAGAGAAGTACAGTATAACGTCTGGGTGGATTCTAAGAACTCCTACATCAGAGTGAAACAGATCAATAAAAGTAAAGAGAAGTACAGTATAACGTCTGGGTGGATTCTAAGAACTCCTACATCAGAGTGAAACAGATCAATAAAAGTAAAGAGAAGTACAGTATAACGTCTGGGTGGATTCTCAGAACTCCTACATCAGAGTGAAACAGATCAATAAAAGTAAAGAGAAGTACAGTATAACGTCTGGGTGGATTCTAAGAACTCCTACATCAGAGTGAAACAGATCAATAAAAGTAAAGAGAAGTACAGTATAACGTCTGGGTGGATTCTCAGAACTCCTACATCAGAGTGAAACAGATCAATAAAAGTAAAGAGAAGTACAGTATAACGTCTGGGTGGATTCTCAGAACTCCTACATCAGAGTGAAACAGATCAATAAAAGTAAAGAGAAGTACAGTATAACGTCTGGGTGGATTCTAAGAACTCCTACATCAGAGTGAAACAGATCAATAAAAGTAAAGAGAAGTACAGTATAACGTCTGGGTGGATTCTAAGAACTCCTACATCAGAGTGAAACAGATCAATAAAAGTAAAGAGAAGTACAGTATAACGTCTGGGTGGATTCTAAGAACTCCTACATCAGAGTGAAACAGATCAATAAAAGTAAAGAGAAGTACAGTATAACGTCTGGGTGGATTCTCAGAACTCCTACATCAGAGTGAAACAGATCAATAAAAGTAAAGAGAAGTACAGTATAACGTCTGGGTGGATTCTCAGAACTCCTACATCAGAGTGAAACAGATCAATAAAAGTAAAGAGAAGTACAGTATAACGTCTGGGTGGATTCTCAGAACTCCTACATCAGAGTGAAACAGATCAATAAAAGTAAAGAGAAGTACAGTATAACGTCTGGGTGGATTCTCAGAACTCCTACATCAGAGTGAAACAGATCAATAAAAGTAAAGAGAAGTACAGTATAACGTCTGGGTGGATTCTAAGAACTCCTACATCAGAGTGAAACAGATCAATAAAAGTAAAGAGAAGTACAGTATAACGTCTGGGTGGATTCTCAGAACTCCTACATCAGAGTGAAACAGATCAATAAAAGTAAAGAGAAGTACAGTATAACGTCTGGGTGGATTCTCAGAACTCCTACATCAGAGTGAAACAGATCAATAAAAGTAAAGAGAAGTACAGTATAACGTCTGGGTGGATTCTAAGAACTCCTACATCAGAGTGAAACAGATCAATAAAAGTAAAGAGAAGTACAGTATAACGTCTGGGTGGATTCTAAGAACTCCTACATCAGAGTGAAACAGATCAATAAAAGTAAAGAGAAGTACAGTATAACGTCTGGGTGGATTCTAAGAACTCCTACATCAGAGTGAAACAGATCAATAAAAGTAAAGAGAAGTACAGTATAACGTCTGGGTGGATTCTCAGAACTCCTACATCAGAGTGAAACAGATCAATAAAAGTAAAGAGAAGTACAGTATAACGTCTGGGTGGATTCTCAGAACTCCTACATCAGAGTGAAACAGATCAATAAAAGTAAAGAGAAGTACAGTATAACGTCTGGGTGGATTCTCAGAACTCCTACATCAGAGTGAAACAGATCAATAAAAGTAAAGAGAAGTACAGTATAACGTCTGGGTGGATTCTCAGAACTCCTACATCAGAGTGAAACAGATCAATAAAAGTAAAGAGAAGTACAGTATAACGTCTGGGTGGATTCTAAGAACTCCTACATCAGAGTGAAACAGATCAATAAAAGTAAAGAGAAGTACAGTATAACGTCTGGGTGGATTCTCAGAACTCCTACATCAGAGTGAAACAGATCAATAAAAGTAAAGAGAAGTACAGTATAACGTCTGGGTGGATTCTCAGAACTCCTACATCAGAGTGAAACAGATCAATAAAAGTAAAGAGAAGTACAGTATAACGTCTGGGTGGATTCTAAGAACTCCTACATCAGAGTGAAACAGATCAATAAAAGTAAAGAGAAGTACAGTATAACGTCTGGGTGGATTCTAAGAACTCCTACATCAGAGTGAAACAGATCAATAAAAGTAAAGAGAAGTACAGTATAACGTCTGGGTGGATTCTAAGAACTCCTACATCAGAGTGAAACAGATCAATAAAAGTAAAGAGAAGTACAGTATAACGTCTGGGTGGATTCTCAGAACTCCTACATCAGAGTGAAACAGATCAATAAAAGTAAAGAGAAGTACAGTATAACGTCTGGGTGGATTCTCAGAACTCCTACATCAGAGTGAAACAGATCAATAAAAGTAAAGAGAAGTACAGTATAACGTCTGGGTGGATTCTCAGAACTCCTACATCAGAGTGAAACAGATCAATAAAAGTAAAGAGAAGTACAGTATAACGTCTGGGTGGATTCTCAGAACTCCTACATCAGAGTGAAACAGATCAATAAAAGTAAAGAGAAGTACAGTATAACGTCTGGGTGGATTCTCAGAACTCCTACATCAGAGTGAAACAGATCAATAAAAGTAAAGAGAAGTACAGTATAACGTCTGGGTGGATTCTAAGAACTCCTACATCAGAGTGAAACAGATCAATAAAAGTAAAGAGAAGTACAGTATAACGTCTGGGTGGATTCTAAGAACTCCTACATCAGAGTGAAACAGATCAATAAAAGTAAAGAGAAGTACAGTATAACGTCTGGGTGGATTCTCAGAACTCCTACATCAGAGTGAAACAGATCAATAAAAGTAAAGAGAAGTACAGTATAACGTCTGGGTGGATTCTAAGAACTCCTACATCAGAGTGAAACAGATCAATAAAAGTAAAGAGAAGTACAGTATAACGTCTGGGTGGATTCTCAGAACTCCTACATCAGAGTGAAACAGATCAATAAAAGTAAAGAGAAGTACAGTATAACGTCTGGGTGGATTCTCAGAACTCCTACATCAGAGTGAAACAGATCAATAAAAGTAAAGAGAAGTACAGTATAACGTCTGGGTGGATTCTCAGAACTCCTACATCAGAGTGAAACAGATCAATAAAAGTAAAGAGAAGTACAGTATAACGTCTGGGTGGATTCTAAGAACTCCTACATCAGAGTGAAACAGATCAATAAAAGTAAAGAGAAGTACAGTATAACGTCTGGGTGGATTCTAAGAACTCCTACATCAGAGTGAAACAGATCAATAAAAGTAAAGAGAAGTACAGTATAACGTCTGGGTGGATTCTCAGAACTCCTACATCAGAGTGAAACAGATCAATAAAAGTAAAGAGAAGTACAGTATAACGTCTGGGTGGATTCTCAGAACTCCTACATCAGAGTGAAACAGATCAATAAAAGTAAAGAGAAGTACAGTATAACGTCTGGGTGGATTCTAAGAACTCCTACATCAGAGTGAAACAGATCAATAAAAGTAAAGAGAAGTACAGTATAACGTCTGGGTGGATTCTAAGAACTCCTACATCAGAGTGAAACAGATCAATAAAAGTAAAGAGAAGTACAGTATAACGTCTGGGTGGATTCTAAGAACTCCTACATCAGAGTGAAACAGATCAATAAAAGTAAAGAGAAGTACAGTATAACGTCTGGGTGGATTCTCAGAACTCCTACATCAGAGTGAAACAGATCAATAAAAGTAAAGAGAAGTACAGTATAACGTCTGGGTGGATTCTAAGAACTCCTACATCAGAGTGAAACAGATCAATAAAAGTAAAGAGAAGTACAGTATAACGTCTGGGTGGATTCTAAGAACTCCTACATCAGAGTGAAACAGATCAATAAAAGTAAAGAGAAGTACAGTATAACGTCTGGGTGGATTCTCAGAACTCCTACATCAGAGTGAAACAGATCAATAAAAGTAAAGAGAAGTACAGTATAACGTCTGGGTGGATTCTCAGAACTCCTACATCAGAGTGAAACAGATCAATAAAAGTAAAGAGAAGTACAGTATAACGTCTGGGTGGATTCTCAGAACTCCTACATCAGAGTGAAACAGATCAATAAAAGTAAAGAGAAGTACAGTATAACGTCTGGGTGGATTCTCAGAACTCCTACATCAGAGTGAAACAGATCAATAAAAGTAAAGAGAAGTACAGTATAACGTCTGGGTGGATTCTAAGAACTCCTACATCAGAGTGAAACAGATCAATAAAAGTAAAGAGAAGTACAGTATAACGTCTGGGTGGATTCTAAGAACTCCTACATCAGAGTGAAACAGATCAATAAAAGTAAAGAGAAGTACAGTATAACGTCTGGGTGGATTCTCAGAACTCCTACATCAGAGTGAAACAGATCAATAAAAGTAAAGAGAAGTACAGTATAACGTCTGGGTGGATTCTAAGAACTCCTACATCAGAGTGAAACAGATCAATAAAAGTAAAGAGAAGTACAGTATAACGTCTGGGTGGATTCTCAGAACTCCTACATCAGAGTGAAACAGATCAATAAAAGTAAAGAGAAGTACAGTATAACGTCTGGGTGGATTCTAAGAACTCCTACATCAGAGTGAAACAGATCAATAAAAGTAAAGAGAAGTACAGTATAACGTCTGGGTGGATTCTCAGAACTCCTACATCAGAGTGAAACAGATCAATAAAAGTAAAGAGAAGTACAGTATAACGTCTGGGTGGATTCTAAGAACTCCTACATCAGAGTGAAACAGATCAATAAAAGTAAAGAGAAGTACAGTATAACGTCTGGGTGGATTCTAAGAACTCCTACATCAGAGTGAAACAGATCAATAAAAGTAAAGAGAAGTACAGTATAACGTCTGGGTGGATTCTAAGAACTCCTACATCAGAGTGAAACAGATCAATAAAAGTAAAGAGAAGTACAGTATAACGTCTGGGTGGATTCTAAGAACTCCTACATCAGAGTGAAACAGATCAATAAAAGTAAAGAGAAGTACAGTATAACGTCTGGGTGGATTCTCAGAACTCCTACATCAGAGTGAAACAGATCAATAAAAGTAAAGAGAAGTACAGTATAACGTCTGGGTGGATTCTCAGAACTCCTACATCAGAGTGAAACAGATCAATAAAAGTAAAGAGAAGTACAGTATAACGTCTGGGTGGATTCTAAGAACTCCTACATCAGAGTGAAACAGATCAATAAAAGTAAAGAGAAGTACAGTATAACGTCTGGGTGGATTCTAAGAACTCCTACATCAGAGTGAAACAGATCAATAAAAGTAAAGAGAAGTACAGTATAACGTCTGGGTGGATTCTCAGACAGCAGACAGTAATAGCACAGTCCGTCTCAATAAAACCATTTTCACACAGGACTAGTGTTACTAGAGAACGTTGGGTATGTCATTATTACCCCTGTATGCCTGTAAATGTCATAAGATTGTATAGATTAGTAGAATGTCTGGGTGGATTCTAAGAACTCCTACATCAGAGTGAAACAGATCAATAAAAGTAAAGAGAAGTACAGTATAACGTCTGGGTGGATTCTCAGACAGCAGACAGTAATAGCACAGTCCGTCTCAATAAAACCATTTTCACACAGGACTAGTGTTACTAGAGAACGTTGGGTATGTCATTATTACCCCTGTATGCCTGTAAATGTCATAAGATTGTATAGATTAGTAGAATGTCTGGGTGGATTCTAAGAACTCCTATGGCAAAGTGAAACAGTTCCATAAGATTAACTAGCCTCATGTATGCAGATGTATAATTAAGCATTAAAACCCGAGGGGGGGTTATATGGCCAATATATCACGGCTAAGGGCTGTTCTTATGCACAACGCTAAGTGCCTGGATACCTCCCTTGCCGTGGTATATTGGCCATATACCACAAATCCCCTGAGGTTCCATATTACTATTATAAACTGGTTACCAATGTAATTAGAGCTGTAAAAATACATGTGTTGTCATAACTGGTCTGAAATACCACAGCTGTCAGACAATCAGCAAACAGGGCTCAAACCATCCAGTTTAAAATCAATAGTAAAAATGTATTAATTGATTGATAATATAATAGCAAATGTCTGATTTGCAGGTATTTTGTCCAATGCTATACTGAAGCAAAATGAAAGAGAACACATATAAAGGGACTGTTACTTGCATAAATAGTATAGTTTATAGTGAAACTCACGGTCAGGAAGTTGCAGGTCTTCTCTCCATACAGACGGTTGGCCAGCTTCAGGATGTACGTTGCAGAGGGAGAGTTGATATCTGCATTGAGTGTCTGGAAATCTGTGTGAATGTCTTTGGTGAAGTTGAATGACAGAGCCTGGGGAAGATTCAGAGAGAAGAAAGATGATTATAATGATGACATTGATGATAATAGTGATGATGATAATGAATAAAGCTTGGACTGTGTACATAAAAGGTAAAAGAGTGCAGAGTACCTTTCAAATACAAACAGACAGTCATGATGCCATGTACGCTACTGTGGATTTACAGCTTTGCTTGGATTCTGACTGACTGAGGGTGTGCTTCCCAAATGGCAACCTATTTCCTCCACTGTGCACTTATTTTGACCAGGGGCAGTTTCCCAAAAGCCACTTAAGGCTAAGTTCATTGTTAGAATGGTTATAATGATGAAGTTAGCCTTAAGATGCCTTTGGGAAACCGGGCCCAAAGCCCTATGGTCAAAAGTAGCGCACCAAATAAGGAATAGAGTGCGATTTGGGGCGCAGAAAAGGGAGTAACCTGTGGGTTTATAGCCCTCTCCATGGTTACTATGTTGCTGTGTGTTCCCAGAGGTATAAACTGCTGTGCTACAGTCTAAAGTTCAAGCTGAGCAGCTCTAATCAGTTTGTCTTCTACATATAGACACACATCCTGTCACGTTATCAGATGTCTGGAGAATAGGCCTAATGAGTACAAAGCTTCATGTTACCTACTATAAGGGTGTGTGTGTGTGTGTGTGTGTGTAAGTGTGTTTTTCTCTGTGTATTACCTACTATAAGGGTGTGTGTGTGTGTGTGTGTGTGTGTGTGTGTATATATATATATATATATAAGTGTGTTTTTCTCTGTGTATTACCTTTGCCATCTGAGCAGCGGTGTCTCTTTTAGCCCCTAAGTAGACCATGGCCAGAGCTGAGCTGATACTGAATGGGGAGATGAAGATATTCCCTGTGTTGGTCTGACCCAGAGTGTGGTACAGCTCCAAGGCAAAGGCTGTGTTAGAGCTGCTGAGAGATGCCATGGCTGATGACTGGTCTGCCGGAGAACGGACGAAAGCAATGTTTGACATATGCAGTGGTGTAAAGTACTTAGGTAAAAATTATTTCAAATACCCCCAAAAACTACATAAGAAGTATCTGTACTTCACTATTTACATTTTTGACTACTTATACATTCCTTAAGAAAATAGGGTACTTTTTTACTCCATACATTTTCCCTGGCACCAAAAAGTACTCATTACATTTTGAATGCTTAGCAGGACAGGGAAATAATCTAATTCACACACTTATCAACCAAACATCCCTGGTCATCCCTACTGCCTCTGTTCTGACGGACTCACTTAACACATGCTTTGTTTGTAAATGATGTCTGAGTGTTGGAGTGTGCCCATGGCTATCAGTAAATAAATAAAAAACAAGTAAATGGTGCCGTTTGGTTTGCTTAATATAAGGAATAAAAAAGTATTTATACTTCTACTTTTGATACTTAGGTATATTTTAGCAATTTAGCAATTTTAGCAACACTTTTAGACTTTTACTCAAGAGTATTTTACTTGAGTCATTTTCTATACTTTTACTTAAGTATCACAGTTGGGTACTTGTTCCACCACTGGACATATGCAGACTAGTCGGACACTGATTTGAATGTGACAATAATAATTTTTGCGGCATCTTTAGTGACAAAGATCTTTTGGGGTCTGTCATCACATCTCATACAGGAAATAAAAGTTTTGCTCCTAATCATATTCTCTTTAGTTTGCACTGTATATCCTACTCAATGACATTGGCAATAGTGAAATGGCGATGGTAGATTGTAATCATCAATTTTAATTCGGCACTATGTGATCGCATATCAATTGCTATAGAAAATATACAATCGGCAGGCAAAATATCCATAAAACGCCTATATTATTCTAGTCGGGAGCAACCAGGAAGCAGAGGATAATGTAACTAAAAATATAAACTGCTGAAAGCAAAACTTAAGCCTTCAAATCTCACAAATTTGTGTTGTTTTTTAATTAGAAAAAAGTATATACACCAACCCTTCTGCTTCTCTCTGTGTGAAAAGATCGAAAACGCGCAGTTCCAGTGAAAGAAACAAAAACAGAAGTAAAGACCGAAACTACGCCTTCCTCCTGAGATAACTACAAAAAAAAAGCGCTGTAAATATGCCGCATTATCCCAAATCATTTAGCGCGTCTTTTATATATCATACTCACTGCTCTACTTGTGCAATAAAACCGGGTGGGGACTTGGCCTTCAGCCCACTGCCCACATGGGTTCTCGAGGTGGGGACTGGACAGGCTTGTCCTGAATTACATGCTACCTTTGCGGAAGTCAGTTCGCCTATTGATAAATGACATGTATTTCTCACCAGGCTTACTACCTGCTGGACGTGTGTTCCTCTTGAAAATCAACCCTACAGAGATATAGGCCAAAGATGATGGATAAATGAAGATGTCCCACTTTTCTTCTTCTTCTTCTTCTTCTTCTTCTTCTTCTTTGGGATTTTGTTGGCGGATCGCGTCTCGTTTAAGGTGCATACACCGCCACCTACTGTACTGGAGTGTGAGGCCATTCATGGACTACCTACATTAAATTCTTCGTGAAACGGTACAATAAAATTGGAGAAAAGGAAAACGGACTTGCCTAGTTAAATAAAGGTTAAATAAAATAAATAAATAAAAACTGGGCTAGAATCATGCTTTACATCCTCGGACCGAGGTGGTCCTCATTGCAGGAACTTCATCCTCACTCTCGTCAGGTTCCAAATCTGAGC
>NC_143026.1:83710000-83730000 GCF_057628025.1 Oncorhynchus mykiss
CACACAGGTGGACTTTTTTTTAACTAATTATGTGACTTCTGAAGGTAATTGGTTGAACCAGATATTATTTAGGGGCACCACTTTTCCGTATTTTGTTTTTTAGAATTTTTTAAACAAGTAATTTTTTAAATTTCAGTTCACCAATTTGCACTATTTTGTGTATGTCCATTACATTAAATCCAAATAAAAAATACATTTAAATTACAGGTTGTAATGCTACAAAATAGGAAAAATGCCAAGGGGGATGAATACTTTTGCAAGACGGTGTATACATTTGGTGCACCCTACACATACAGCATGTTGTAAATCAGACCCGTCCTAAAACTGTGCATGTGTGAATGAGCATCATAACTCCGCCTGGAAATGTTTTGCTGTACAATTTGGAGCTAGGCCTATTGCAAGTTGGCCAAGGTAATAGAAAGAGCAATGGCAAATTTTATCAAACGTTTTTGGAAGTGTTGGCAGAATGTTTTAATCTTTTGTAGTAACTTATGCTGTATTTGGCAAAGGCAACAAGCTCTCACAGTCTCACTGCAGAATTACATGTTAATAGTGCTCAATGTTGCTTCTAGTAGCCGGTTTTGAAGGCATTTGCCTATGTCCTCGGGACATGGATAGACGTCCAATTTCGAACTTACACTTGAGTGATCTGCCTGAGGATACTAGGCCCAGTTAAATGAGAGATGCACATAGTCATTTGTTGTATGGCTACTTTTCCAATATTAACCCATTTATTCTGAAATGGTCATGAACATAAAATAAAAAGGAAATAAATTCCTGTTTCATTTTGTAAGATTCCAAAAATATAACACATTTTTGTGCTTCTCACTGACAGCAAATGGCTGAATCTGTTTTCATGTTTTTTTTATGTAATTGTTTGTATAAGTGAGTCATCATATCCCCCATTTGCACAAACTACTAGGCTACTTGCCTGCTCGCAATACAATACTTCAAGCACCAGAAACTGTTCGAAAGCATGGTCTAAAGTTTGCGTGGATGTAGGGATATTCTCAGGCAAAGTAACATTTTTATAAAAGCCAACTTTTTGTTAGAAACCTGGCGCACGCATGTTTGGGGTATACTTTGTGCATAGCAAAGTTGATCAATGAGTTCCCTGGGGTCTCATTTATCAAATCCAGATTACAAAAAAGTGTCAATTTTCCCCCAAAGGTTGGTATTTATCCATTTTGACTGGAAAGTGTGCGTATCTCCACGCAAATCTCAGACCATGCCTAAGCACAGCTTCTAGTAGTTGATACATTTTATTGCAAACAAATACTGTTATTTTGAGGGAAATTGAAGTGTTTAATGCTCTGGATTTATAATACTGGTAGGCTAATAAAAACATTGTAACGTAGGTCTAATGATCAAAAAGATACATTGGTAAGGAGATCACATGGCAGCATGTAGCCTAGCGTTTTTATTTATTGTCTAGGCCTAAATCATAATCATATTGCAGGACATCTCTCCTTTTCTGACATGTCTAGTTTATTCCCACTACACGACAAATATTAGCTTACCATTTATCCATTGATAATTGAATAGCCAACTTGCTCAAATGTAAATAGGCCGGTAGATCATTTAAAATATTTAACAGTACGGGTATAGGCAACCCTGTTCCTGGGGTACCGCAGGTACTGCAGGATTTTGTCCCAACTAGGCTTCCAACTGAGCTACTTAGATAATTGATCAGTTCAGTGATTGCCTAAATTCAACACACCTGGTATTCCAGGCCAGCTAAATCCAAAACATGAAATGCCTGTGGCCCTCCAGGACCAGGGTTGCCTACACCTTGTATGGTATTGCTGTGCAATAGCAACAAGCACTCACAGTCTCATGCCAACGTTAGACGTTCCTCCATGTTTCTCAAAGTGTTTGGTTACTTCTGTATCGTTCCAAGGATAATTTAAGAAATTAACCTCAGAATTCTTAAGTTTAGGCATGAACTCCAAATGGTTAAAGTAAGGATTAAGGTTTGGGATAGGCTTAAAACAAAAGTATATTTATATTGCTGGATTTGAAAATGCAATTTTTTGAACTAGAGGCAGGTGCTTACAGTTATCCACTGTCCCCATCCACAATGCCCTAGCAAAACCAAAGGTAACAGAGCTTAGTGTTGCCCCTTGTGGTTGGTTTCCACATCATCTCCCAATGTCCTCAGACATGGATTGGAGTCCAATACTGACTTATATCACGGGGTGACCTGTCTGACGATAGGAGGCAACATTTTAGCCTATTTCAATTCAGAGCCTATACCAAGGCAGGAGATAAAAACAAACAAAACATTGAACAACAATTCATATTTTCGATAGAAGTGTGCTGACTTATTTACTTTGAAATTGCTTGACTGGACAAACAAATTTGCAGAGCGCGCTGCCAGTGTTTTGCACTTGCGATGTTGTAGTGCTCTAATGTATCAATGAAACATGTGTGTATGTTGCATGTGACAGTTTGATCAATCCCAATAATGTTTTGTGCAAGCAAATCCTAGAATCTCCACATACGGCTGAATTTTGCACAAAATATACTCACAGTTTAGAAATGAGGCCCCTGGAAAGGAGAGGAGTGGAGACAAACATCACCAGACACTCTGGCTTCATAAGCCTTATCCAGTGCAATTAAACAAGTGCAGCACACACACATAGTTTCACGGGCACTCACACACACACACACACACACACACACATACACACACACACACGCACACTTGGACAAGCACATCTACACACATAGGTTCACATGCTCACAAACAGACACACACACACCACAGTATGACACACACACACATTCAGAAATACATAGATATACGATACACATACACAAACATTGAGATACACACACACACACTCACACTCACACACACACACACACACACACACACACACACACACACTTGGACAAGCACATCTACACACATAGGTTCACATGCTCACAAACAGACACACACACACCACAGTATGACACACACACACATTCAGAAATACATAGATATACGATACACATACACAAACATTGAGATACACACACACACACTCACACTCACACACACACACACACACACACACACACACTTGGACAAGCACATCTACACACATAGGTTCACATGCTCACAAACAGACACACACACACCACAGTATGGCACACACACACATTCAGAAATACATAGATATACGATACACATACACAAACATTGAGATACACACACACACACACACACACTCACTCACACTCACACTCTCACACACACACACACACACACACACACACACACACACACACACACACACACACACACACACACACACACACACACACACACACACACACACTTGGACAAGCACATCTACACACATAGGTTCACATGCTCACAAACAGACACACACACACCACAGTATGACACACACACACATTCAGAAATACATAGATATACGATACACATACACAAACATTGAGATACACACAGATGTATGAACACTGACAATGCAAATTCACTAACTGGCACACATACACATACACAGTGACAGATGTTCTTAAAGTAAAAGAGTGATTGAGCCAGCATGTGTGGACCTGTAAAGAGAAATCTGCAGGTGTTTCTCTGTACTTAACAAGTATGATTACTTGACGGGGTGTGTGAGACAGGACGTGAACAAGATTACAAAGTGTTTGTGTTTCACCAGTTCTGAAAAGCTGACAGACTGGCATTCCTCTCCTGAAGGCTTAGACAAAGACCCACTAACTGACGGTTAAAGAAATACTGGAACACACACACACAAACACACACCAGTGGCGGTCGGTGACATTCAAGATGAGGGAGGACGATTATTTTGTTTCATGAGCATGGTCTTATTTTTATTACAGCATATTGGATGACTGTCATTCATATTCCATTCACCCAGCTCAATGTAACATTGATAGGTTTAGGTTACTACATGATACTAGAATTTTCCCTATACCCATCTGAGGTTGCTACAACCTAGCCTATGAATGAAAGTTTACAACGTTTTATTTTTATTTTTATTTCACCTTTATTTAACCAGGTAGGCTAGTTGAGAACAAGTTCTCATTTGCAACTGCGACCTGGCCAAGATAAGGCATAGCAGTGTGAACAGACAACACAGAGTTACACATGGAGTAAACAATTAACAAGTCAATAACACAGTAGAAAAAAGGGGAGTCTATATATACATTGTGTGCAAAAGGCATGAGAAGGTAGGCAAATAATTACAATTATGCAGATTAACACTGGAGTGATAAATGATCAGATGGTTATGCACAGGTAGAGATATTGGTGTGCAAAAGAGCAGAAAAATAAATAAATAAAAACAGTATGGGGATGAGGTAGGTGAAAATGGGTGGGCTATTTACCAATAGACTATGTACAGCTGCAGCGATCGGTTAGCTGCTCAGATAGCAGATGTTTGAAGTTGGTGAGGGAGATAAAAGTCTCCAACTTCAGCGATTTTTGCAATTCGTTCCAGTCACAGGCAGCAGAGAACTGGAACGAAAGGCGGCCAAATGAGGTGTTGGCTTTAGGGATGATCAGTGAGATACACCTGCTGGAGCGCGTGCTACGGATGGGTGTTGCCATCGTAACCAGTGAACTGAGATAAGGCGGAGCTTTACCTAGCATGGACTTGTAGATGACCTGGAGCCAGTGGGTCTGGCGACGAATATGTAGCGAGGGCCAGCCGACTAGAGCATACAAGTCGCAGTGGTGGGTGGTATAAGGTGCTTTAGTGACAAAACGGATGGCACTGTGATAAACTGCATCCAGTTTGTTGAGTAGAGTGTTGGAAGCAATTTTGTAGATGACATCGCCGAAGTCGAGGATCGGTAGGATAGTCAGTTTTACTAGGGTAAGTTTGGCGGCGTGAGTGAAGGAGGCTTTGTTGCGGAATAGAAAGCCGACTCTTGATTTGATTTTCGATTGGAGATGTTTGATATGGGTCTGGAAGGAGAGTTTAGAGTCTAGCCAGACACCTAGGTACTTATAGATGTCCACATATTCAAGGTCGGAACCATCCAGGGTGGTGATGCTGGTCAGGCGTGCGGGTGCAGGCAGCGAACGGTTGAAAAGCATGCATTTGGTTTTACTAGCGTTTAAGAGCAGTTGGAGGCCACGGAAGGAGTGCTGTATGGCATTGAAGCTCGTTTGGAGGTGCACAGGTCGAGAGAAACATTCAAGTAATCAAGGTGACAGACAGTGACACATTCAATACACTCTTGCCTGCATCTAGCTGATCTAGTGTGTAATCATTAGACCAACAGTTGCAAACAAGTATTTCCATTGGACAAATTCAGGTATGTTTATCCCCGTTTCATTCCATATGCTTCCGTTTAATAAATATTTTTCAACAGAATCGGTGGAATGAATACACCCTAATCACACACAAAGGCAGTTCCCTTTCATAGCAGCCACATTCAATCAGCATGATCACGTTGCTCGTTAATTCCTTTGTGCATCTACGTGCTCTCCTCCTCTCACCGTTTTCCTTCACTTATGGACTTCAGTACACATCAGCTGTCTGTGACCAGGCAAAAAAAACAACTTCAAAAACCTTCATGTCATAACCAGTACACACAGCCTACATCGCTGTCACCATTTAAAAAAAAACATTCTCTAACTAGGCAAGTCAGTTAAGAACAAATTTGTTCTGTTCATGGACAGAACGACAGATTTTTACCTTGTCAGCTCAGGGATTCGATCTTGCAACCTTTCAGTTATAAGTTCAACGCTCTAAACACTAGGCAACCTGCCACCCATAAAGAGTAGAGTATTAGATAACGTGACATCATAGTAAACATAGCTACTAGAACTTGTAGTAATCCCACTACAATCATGCAGTACAGTCAGCAAGCAGTTTAGCAGTTACACAGGTGGGCCCCGGTGGCTATAAATTAATAAAACCAAAAGTGAACCTAGACTTGGAAAAGTTCCAGTGTTGGATAGCCATTGCCAGCTAGCTAACATGGCATCCCTCTCTGTTTGAGCCGGGTGTTTGAGAAGGCTAAACTAGCAAGCTGCATTCGAAAGCTAAGTAAGCGAAAGGGAAAAAATATATATAACAAAATATAGCTTGCTCTCTCTTGCTTCTCCTTCATTTTTGAATAAATTGATTAGTTCAAAACTGTTCAACTATTGTCTTTCTCTCTCTTTGAGTCAACAACTCACCACATTTTATGCACTGCAGTGCTAGCTAGCTGTACTAGATTCATTTTATGATTCTTTGATTGGATGGACATCATGTCCGTTCATGCTGCAAGCACTCTGATAGGTTGGAGGACATCCTTCAGAAGTTGTTATAACTACTGTGTAAGTCTATGGAAGGGGGTGAGAACCATTCGCCTTCTAGGTTTTAAATTGAAGTCAATATACCCAGAGGAGGACAGAAACTAGCTGTCCTCCGGCTACATCATGGTGCTACTCTACAGCGTGCTCCTGAGGCTACAATAGACCTTCATTGTGTTTTAATCAATTATTTGGTGACATATGAATATATTTGGTATAGTTTTATCGAAAAATGATTTGTTTTTTAATGTTTCACTTTTTTATTTTTATGAAATGGTCCTTCCAATCCTCTTCTGAGGAGCCTCCACTGACACACACACACACACACACACACACACACACACACACACACAAACACCAAAGGCATCCTGCATTTGTTTATTTTCTTGTGATTGATCAGCACCATCTACTGGCAAAAACACTCAAAAGACTATGGCCACACAGAGACATATGACTGCAGATGAAACCATATATGCGTTCATCAATTGTCTGTTTTTGTCTATCAAAAGCTCAAAAACTCAAGTCAATTATTTGCATATGCAAAAACATAGACGATTTGTGCAGTTTTTGTTCGACAATTGTCAACAGATGATGAAAAAACATTGCTCAATCCAGAAGTTCAGAACACAACATATTTATATGGCCGTACCCTATATGATGAACGTATATATGTAATACATTAACTGTTGTTTTTTTATTTTCCGAAAATATGTTAGTGAGGATAATGTTACAGTACCAACTATACAACATTCATTTACACATTTTTACAATTGAGTGCCCAAGTTATGCTTTGGGGGCAAAAGTAGAAGACATGGATCACAGAAACATGTGAGTATGAAAAAGTGTTCCCTACCAAGCCCATCAACTCTACAACAGAATGACAAGTAAGAGACTTCGGTTAGCACTAGGCTGCATCCCAACTGCCACCTGATTCCCTATATAGTGCACTACCTCT
This sequence comes from Oncorhynchus mykiss, assembly GCF_057628025.1. NCBI lineage: Eukaryota > Metazoa > Chordata > Actinopteri > Salmoniformes > Salmonidae > Oncorhynchus > Oncorhynchus mykiss. Next base: position 83,717,245 of record NC_143026.1, read on the forward strand.
GACCAGAGGAGCACTACTTCCCACTGGGCACAAACTGTTTTAATCAACATTGTTTCTAATCCATTTCAACAAATTAATTAATGTGATGACGTCGACTCAACATGTAAAACTGCTTGGTGTTGAACAGATACACCAACGCTCTTTTCTTATCCAACTTTTAACCTGAATCCAATGACACTGTTACAATTAGACGCTAAACTGACATCTGTGTCCAGTGTGTTTAGTGCACTATACAGTATAGGGAATAGGTTGCCATTTGGGATGCAGTGTTCCTCACATACTTACCATGGCTACAACACTCATCTCAAGAGCAACACATCACCATGTTGCATGGTTTCATGTCTTCTCAGAGTTATTCTTCTTTCAAACATAATGCGTCATGTTAAATATATTTCCAAATGTTTTAACATCTATTTAATGGGACAACAGATATGAGTTTTTGTCTAGGATGGAAGACACAATTATAACATATGTTGGCTGTGGCCAGAAGATCGTCTATTGGGTGTCATCAAACATTACTTTTGATACGATTGTCTTCTCATCTGTTAAAATACATTTACCTTTTACTCTTAATTGATAACCTCTTAATTTGGTAAACCTATAGATTCTAAAATGGTTGGGACACCAGGTGTGTGTACTTAATGATCAGGTACAACAGAAAACCAGCAGGCTTGCAGGGTCAGAGTGGAATACCCATTGCCCTATACAGTAAACATGAATCCAAAATGAATTTGCTGGGGTCTTTTTGATAGGGGGTGGGGGGTGGGGTGGGTGGGGGTTACACTCATTTAGAAATTAGGAAATTCACCACATGCTTGTGAAAATAGCACCAAAGTGATTGAAAAAACTGTCAGTTGATACTAGTGGCTTACAGGTTGATACTAATGGCTTACAGAGGAAAAGTACAGTATACAGTATCTATATGAAAAGCTTCTAAGGAAAGTAGTAGCAGTGCATGACTTGGACTGAAGTAGGTGCCGGTACTGTTTCTATTGGTGTGTTCCGCACCATGTCAAGCACTGGATTGTAAAGTGTATAGTGTTTCATTGATAATATGACTTTGAAGGGATTGGCTGAAGTGATTAAAAGTGACCATGTTCTTTGTTGAGAGCCTTTTACTCTGCATGGCGGGTAGAGACAGACTAGTAATGCTGTGTGATTAGAGGGACATTATCATATAGATTACATTTCAGCAAATACATTTGTTAAAAACATGTCTGAATTAAAAATACATATCATACATGACAGATAACCTCCCTTTACAATGACATCCTGACTATATATACACAAACAGCAGTGGTGGCTGTTGGGCGGAGATAAAGGAGGACGGGCTCATTGTAATAAAACCATGTGTTTGATACCTGTGCATTCCAGCCATTACAGTGATCTCTGCCCATCAGCCTCCTCTGATAACAAAAAGTTATATTAATAAAGTATTTTTTTAAGTCCTCAGTGTGCTTCAGGGTAAAGCTTATCCTAGTAACAGATAAAGGATCAGATCAGATTTCCCTTCCCCCAATCCTAACCATTAGTGGGGGAAATGCTAAACTGACCCAAGATCAGTGTCTTGGGGGCAACATCACCCTACAGTACACCTCTGGGGCCTCATGTATAACCATTGCATACATTCACACTAGATGTCATATGACCCATTTCTGAAAAGTCTGCACATGTACAGTAATATTGACATTAATCAATTTGGCGCAGGCACAGTTTTAGAACTGTGTGTGAACGAGTATTAAAACTGCCTGAAAAACACCCTCCATCCACCCTTCAGGGTGACCATAACACCCATTAGTTAAGGTATAATTTGGAACAATTGGCATTAGGCCACAGAATGCAAAACAATAATTGTTGCTCAATATTTAGTTTATCAATAGATTATTGGGTTTCTATGTCCTGCCTTGGTATATGCTCTGAGATTAAATACGCAATGATGTCGCGCTCCGATCGAACAGCAATACTGTAACCTATACCCATTTACATAAACTACCAGTCTATTTACTGTGTTGGCATGATGTTTTAATCTTTTGCTGTAATTTATGGTGTATCTGGAAAAGGACTGTCAGTCCGTTTCTGAAAGAGAAAACACTAGCAAATTGCTGTGAACCTGTCAACAGACCGTTACAAACTCCTTACTTTCCAGCTTGTAATACAATATTTCAACCACTAGCAGATGTTCATGTTCTAAAGTTTGCGGCGAGGTGATCACATTCTCACATCAAGTTTTTATAAATGATAACTTTTGTTGAGAACTGGTGCATGCAGATTTTGGGGCAAATTTTGTGTATATGCAATGTCAATAAATGAGGCCCCTGGTGTGTAGCGTAAAGTTGTTGCTACTGTCTTCTGCAGGTAGTATCCCATAATGCAACACATTAGTCCCTTCTCTTCTACATCAGCATTCTAGTGCTGTATGTACCAGCAGGACAAACAATGTATGTGTGTGTGTGTGTGTGTGTGTGTGTGTGTGTGTGTGTGTGTGTGTGTGTGTGTGTGTGTGTGTGTGTGTGTGTGTATGTGTGTGTGTGTGTGTGTGTGTGTGTGTGTGTGTGTGTGTGTGTGTGTGTGTGTGTGTGTGTGTGTGTGTGTGTGTGTGTGTGTGTGAATTCATGCATGTGTTATTTCTTCGGTGAGCCAATCATCACCTTGGAGACAAAGTTTACGATGGCGCTGGCGGGTTGTTCGGGGTCGTGTTCAGCAAACAGGTGACACACGTTCTCCGTCCCATTCATCGACTTCCTCGCCACAAAACCAAAGATCCTGACAGGAGAAACAGCAGAGAAGCTCAGTAAGCCTTCAGCTTCAACCGCCAAACAGAATAATCCACAGTAATATTCACTAGGAATGAAACGGAAACAAATGGGCTGAAGCAGGGAGTGACCTACCTGAATTTGTCTAATAAGAAATTCTCATTTTCATTGCAAAACCTTTTGCTATGTTTCGACATGGTGTGAAGTAAAGAATACGACCCAGTGCTATTCAGCAAATAATTCAGATTAGAGTAGTGATAGAGGGAGTAATAACAGAAAGAGAAATTGTGAAAAACAATGAGATGGATAGATAAAACGAGAGAGATACAGAAAGAGAGAGAGAAAGCGAGAGAAAGAATTAGAGGAGGTGAAATGAGGGGATGACTTACTTAGCAGTGGAACAGCCATCTCTTGTCCACCTGGTGAGGACAGAATAGGTTCACTTACCATGCATGATTATCAGGAACACACACACACACACACACACACACACACACACACACACACACACACACACACACACACACACACCAAGGAGTGTACAGTACTCACTTGCGTTCCTGTGGGTCAAGAGCACAGAATATGACTGTATTGACAGTGTAGTGTCTCCTGAAGAACAGCCTACAGACAGAGAGAGACAGGCAGTGAGGGTTGATAACATTGTAGTGTAGGTATACAATATATGTTGCAATTAGGAGGTTCTTTACATTATGAGTGTGTGCTCATGCATTTGTGTGTATGACTCACTTCCTCTGGTTGTCGGTGAGGGTGATGCCCTGGGCTGAGACTTTGAAGTGGACCACAGTGGAGGTAGAAGGAGGGTCCATGGCCAGAATCAGGCTGGCTGCCTTCTGCACAGCCTGGTACCCTGTTAGAGACTCCAGCTCTACTGAGCCCAGGAACCACACATTACAGGCTGGGGAGTCGAAACACACACACACGTCATATACAGTAACACACACACAGCCTGGTACCCTGTTAGAGACTCCAGCTCTACTGAGCTGAGAACCACACAAAGGAACACACACAGTACACAATGAAAGTTGATACACGCCATGAAACACACACACACACACACACACACACACACACACACACACACACACACACACACACACACACACACTGAAACAGAGTCACACTGAAACATGAACACACTGAAACAGAGACACACTGAAACACACACCATGTCAGAGAAGAGGAGAGCTGAGATAAAACAATACCTGCTCCCTGTTTGAGTAGCTCAGCAGCAGAGTTGGTGGCTGACTGTGTTGATGGCTCACTAGTCTCTTCCAGAGGATCTGACAACACAGAAAGAAAAAAGAGTTTGCCGGGAACTTATAAAAACACACACACACACACACACACACACACACACACACACACACACACACACACACACACACACACACACACACACACACACACACACACACACACACATTCTTACCTCTGTCGGGGATGATGAGTTTGCAGGGCAGGGCCAAGGGGGTGATGGAATGTTGACAGACCAATGCAGTCAGACTTCCTGCGAGGAACAGTAAACAGACTGTCTCAGATGCTTTCACATACCATCTAGTTATTGTGGATCTGTTTAGATGCACTACTCAGTATGTCCATCAGAGGAGGACATTGTATATTATTTCAGTAAAAGTGAACAAATCCACACATACAGTAAACTTAGGCTGCATTTAAACAGGCAGCCCAATTCTGATATTTTTTCCACTAATTGGTCAATCACATTAGATTATTTCACATCAGATCTAACTGGTCAAAATACCAATTACTGAAATATAAGAATTGGGCTTCCTGTCTAAATGCAGCCATAGTCACACAACACAACACACATACAGTAAACATATGCACACAACACAACACACAGGAATATGTCCTCACCAAAGTAGGGTTCGTTGGGACAGCCCTTAAGCCGTACCCCTTTCTGAGTGCACTCAATCAGGAAGTGCCTCACCAGCTCATTAGACAGGTCCCCTCCCACTGTGGAGACAGGAAGTGACATCAGTGAGGGATATCAGACTTAGAGAGGTGTTGAGAAATGGCAAGTTCCCTAGGTACAGATATAGGATCAGCTTCCTTTCCCCCAATCCCAACCTTAACCATTAGTGGAGAAAATACAAAATTGACCCAGGATCATCAACTAGGGGTAACCTAGACCACCCTGGACTGACAGACATATCTCATTTGAAACAAGTCAGAAGTGACACACTATATAACTACAATGGTTAAATGTCACTACAGAGTCGTTCCACCTCAAGAAGCCCAAGAAATAGGATTTCTGATGGATAAATGTGTGTGGCAGAAGCAGAAAGCAGCATCTAGTGGAAAAAACATGGTAATTTCACACCAATTTATGGGGAAAAAATGCAAGCATCTTCAACAGCTAATTACTCTGAAAAGGAAAAAAAACATCACCAAATTCACTGAGAATACATTACATAGTATGAATTGGGCTTCCGAGTGGCGCGGTGGTCTAAGGCACTGCATCTCAATGCAAGAGCCATCACTACAGTCCTTGGTTCGATTCCAGGCTGTATCACATCCAGCCGTGATTGGGAGTCCCATAGGGTGGTGCACAATTGGTGCAGTATCGTCCGGGGTACGCAGTCATTGTAAATAAGAGTTTGTTATTGAATTGACTTGCCTAGTTAAATAAAGGTTCAAAGAACCATTACTCCAGGCCGCAGGTTCATCCTACTTATTAAAGATAGAGAACTGATACTGTCTGCTTGGTGGGGGTTCATGCTTGGCTTTTTACCATTTATTTGGATTCCTCACATCTTAATCATTGTTAAGAAGAGGTTTGGTACAAATTGGATGATGGGTATCAATTGAATATTATATGAATCCTATAAATTTAAATGGCCAATTTGGGTTCAATCAATTACCTTTCTCAGAGTTCAAATTGCCTTTCAACAAAATAAGGTTGCCTACAGAAACCAATTCAGAACAATCTGAGATGGTGGGTGTCATGGCTTGCTGAAATGAATCTAATGAGACTATGTTAGAACTGATGGACCTCTCTGAGGCTGTGTCCCAAATGGCACCCTATACCCATAGGGCTCTGGTCAAAAGTAGTGTACCTTATACTTAATAGAGAATAACGGGCCATTTGGGATGCACAGAAATGTAGCCTATGACACCAACCTTTCTTGCTCTGTGTCAGGACAGAGGGAGGGGGTGTGGCCACCTTCATAGCCAATCCGTAGGCTCCGCGGAATGAGTGACTGTCCCTGACGACAAAAGATCCAGGTTCTCTGTCCTTCAGCATAGTGATAGCTACAGAGCGCCACAGGGGACAAAACACATGTCTTACACAGAAAGTCACAACGCCCATATGTCACTCAGGGCTGCATGCCAAATGGCCACCCTATTCCCTATATAGTGCACTAATTTGACCAGGGGCCATAGTAGTTGTGCGCTACATAGGAAAAAGGGTGACAACACACACACACTCACTAACACACAGTTCTTGCAGCACACGTGTAATATTAAGAGACAATATTTACCTTGATCTCTGGAGATGTCAGGCTTGTACCAGAACTTGGATGTGTCCTGAACAAACTTCACAGTGTGCTGCTTACTGGCAAACAGGTCTGCAACACAACGCACAGGCAAAGACAACCACTGAGTCTGACTCTCCCATTCTAGAGATTAGAGAACGATGGTACAGTAGATACACATATTTACAGTGAACACTGTGTGCGACAGTATGACTGTGTGTGAAATCAGGCATGCTATTGTCTTTGTATGTACTGTATATATGGAGTTAACATACAGTACCAGTCAACAGTTTGGACACACCTACTCATTCAAGGGTTTTTCTTTATTTGTACTGTTTTCTACATTGCAGAATAATAGTGAAGACATCCAAACTATGAAATAACACAAATGGAATCATGTAGTAACCAAAAAAGGGTTGAATAAAAACGGTTAAATAAATCTAAATATATTTTAGATTTGAGATACTTCAGTAGACACCCAGTTCCTTGATGACAGCTTTGCACATTCTTGGCATTTTCTCAACCAGCTTCATGAGGTAGTCACCTGGAATGCAATTCAATTAACAGGTGTGCCTTGTTAAAAGTTAATTTGTGGAATTAATTTCCTTCTTAATGCATTTGAGCCAGTTAGTTGTGTTGTGACAAGGTAGGCGTGGATACAGAAGATAAACCTATTTGGTAAAAGTTTCTTCAAGTGCAGTCGCAAAAACCATCAAGCGCTATGATGAAGCTGGCACTCATGAGGACCGCCACAGGAAAGGAAGACCCACAGTTACCTCTGCTGCAGAGGATAAGTTCATTAGAGTTAACAGCACCTCAGATTGCAGCCCAAATAAATGCTTCACAGAGCTCAAGTAACAGACACATCTCAACATCAACTGTTCAGAGGAGACTGCGTGAATCAGGCCTTCGTGGCGAAATTATTGTAAAGAAACCACTACTAAAGGACACCAATAAGAAGAAGACTTGCTTGGGCCAAGAAACACGAGCAATGGACATTAGACCGGCGGAAATCTGTCCTTTGGTCTGATGAGTCTAAATTTGAAATTTTGGGTTCCAACTGCAGTGTCTTTGTGAGATGCAGAGCAGGTGAATGGATGATCTCCACATGTGTGGTTCCCACTGTAAAACATGGAGGAGGTGGTGTGATGGTGTGGGGGGGCTTTGCTAGTGACACTGTCTGTGATTTATTTAGAATTCAAGGTACACTTAACCAGCATGGCTACCACAGCATTCTGCAGCGATACGCCATCCCATCTGATTTGCGCTTAGTGGGACTATCAATTGTTTTTCAACAGGACATTGACCCAAAACACATCTCCAGGCTGTGTAAGGGCTATTTCACCAAGAAGGAGAGTGATGGAGTGTTGCATCAGATGACCTGGCCTCCGCAATCACCCGACCTCAACCCAATTGAGATGGTTTGGGATGAGATGGACCGCAGAGTGAAGGAGAAGCAGCCAACAAGTGCTCAGCATATGTGGGAACTCCTTCAAGACTGTAGGAAAAGCATTCCTCATGAAACTGGTTGAGAGAATGTCTAAACTTTTGACTGGTACTGTATACATGTCTATACTGTGTATGTTTATAACACAACATGGGGGCCAGCAGAGGGACTGTATCTGTGTTTGTGTGTGTGTGTGTGTGGCTACACCACCAGCGCTGAGTCCTTTGAGATGGTCAGAGGTCATGAGAGGGTCAGGGGTCATAGCTGAGGGGAAGGGGATGCTGAGACTACTACCACTGTGGGGGCTGGAGAACCCACTGAACGAGGGGGAAGTCGACCCACCCAAGCCTAGCCCCGGTACCCTCTTCTCAGGCAGCAGGGGTGGTAGTCCCCCCAGTCTGCCCTCTCCAAGCCCCAGGTCCAGACCCAGGTTCAGGCCTAAATCAAGGTCCCCCAGGCCCTCCACTGCCTTCAACAGGCTGTGCTCCAGTCCCAGACCACCATTCCCCAGCAGCAGAGAGGCTAAATCCCCCTGGCTCTGGTACCCCTTGCTCCTCTCATCACGGCTCAGGTCCACAGACCCCTCCAGGCCCCTCGGGGCCTCCCAGGGAGAGCTGTGGGCATTGGGGAGACTGAGGGGTGACAGAGAGGGGGAAGGAGACAGGGAAGACAGGGACGTTGGAGTCCTGTCCAGCCACACTGGAGGTGGAGTTTGGCTGAGGAGGAGAGAGGAGGGCAGGGTCAGATACAAACACAGACAGTAGCTACAGTATAGTACACACACACACATGTTAGAGTGCGATTGCCAGCAGTACCTGTCTGTGTGTGGGAAGGAGCTGCCTGACGATACAGAGCGCATGGATCCGAACATTCTCTGACAGGAGGCGGTAGTGACAGACATTTCAGAGCGGAACTGCTGTCCTTCCGACGACACTGGAGTCTGGTTCATACTACTGTCCAGGAAACTCTGGGAATCTGCCGGGAAAATAACAATCTTTCCCTTTAAGACGGTGGCGTGGCTCCATTTTTAACATTACAGGTAAGTGCATTAACACAGTATGTAACAGGAGGATTTCTGAACAAGTTTGGTTCCAATTCTTCTCGTACTTTAGAATTGTCCTTTTCCTACACACTGCTCTTTGTTCCTTCTCTATACTGCAGCCGTATGTGTAGAAGGAAAACTAAGGCTACAAACATTAAAATCACTTTATTGGTTAATTATACACAAAGTCCAACCAAAATTTGACTTCCGCTTTAAAAAAAATAAAATAATAATAATTACAATTTTACCCCATTTTCTCCCCAAATTCGTGGTATCCAATTAGTAATAATAATTAGTAATTACTATCTTGTCTCATCTCTACAACTCCCATACGGGCTCGGGAGAGACGAAGGTCGAAAGCCATGCGTCCTCCAAAACACAACCCAACCAAGCCGCACTGCTTCTTAACACAGCGCGCATCCAACCCGGAAGCAAGCTGCACCAATGTGTCGGAGGAAACATCGTGCACCTGGCAACCTGGTCAGCGTGCACTGCGCCCGGCCCGCCACAGGAGTCGCTGGTGCGCGATGAGACAAGGATATCCCAACCGGCCAAACCCTCCCTAACCCGGACGACGCTAGGCCAATTGTGCGTCACCCCATGACTTCCACTTTTAATCCAACCAAAACACACACACAGACACACACATACGCACACACACACACACACACACACACACACACACACACACACACACACACACACACACACACACACATACACATACACACACACACACACACACACACACACACACGCACACACACACACACACACACGCACACACACGCACACACACGCATACACACGCATACATGCCATACATACATACACATGTTTTGGAGAGGTGCCGGGGGGCTGCCACACTGGGCTTCCAGGGAGCTGTTGTTGTGTGGGTTATGTGCCTTGATTAAGGGCAAACAGCAGGCAATGGCATCCAGAACTTGATACCAGCAACCCCCTGGTTGCCGGCTCACTCCCCTGCCGTATTTTTCCCCTCAGGCCCGGGATTCAAACTGGCAACCCTTTGGCTTCTGGCTCACCTTCCTAACCACTATGCTACCTGCTTCCCCCTGTCTGTAGGTCTCTCATATACTAGTCAAAGTCTTGCCTTTTAAATAATTCATGTCACCCGCAAACATGAAAACAAGCTGAGAGAGAGAGACAGCGAAAGAGAGAGAGTAATGGAGAAAAGTTTCAGACATCATAAATACCTTCTTGTATCCACTGCAGCCCCACTCTCACCCTCTCATCCTCTTCCATTCTGTCTCTCTCTCATCCTCTTCCATCTGTCTCTCTCTCATCCTCTTCCATTCTGTCTCTCTCTCATCCTCTTCCATTCTGTCTCTCTCTCATCCTCTTCCATCTGTCTCTCTCGCATCCTCTTCCATTCTGTCTCTCTCTCATCCTCTTCCATTCTGTCTCTCTCTCATCCTCTTCCATTCTGTCTCTCTCTCATCCTCTTCCATCTGTCTCTCTCTCATCCTCTTCCATTCTGTCTCTCTCTCATCCTCTTCCATTCTGTCTCTCTCTCATCCTCTTCCATCTGTCTCTCTCTCATCCTCTTCCATTCTGTCTCTCTCTCATCCTCTTCCATCTGTCTCTCTCTCATCCTCTTCCATTCTGTCTCTCTCTCATCCTCTTCCATCTGTCTCTCTCTCATCCTCTTCCATCTGTCTCTCTCTCATCCTCTTCCATCTGTCTCTCTCTCATCCTCTTCCATCTGTCTCTCTCTCATCCTCTTCCATCTGTCTCTCTCTCATCCTCTTCCATCTGTCTCTCTCTCATCCTCTTCCATTCTGTCTCTCTCTCATCCTCTTCCATCTGTCTCTCTCTCATCCTCTTCCATTCTGTCTCTCTCTCATCCTCTTCCATTCTGTCTCTCTCTCATCCTCTTCCATTCTGTCTTTCTCTCATCCTCTTCCACTCTGTCTCTCTCTCATTCTGACATTCTCTCTCTCCCACTTTTCTCACCTTTTCGCTCTCTCTCTCTCTCTCTCTCTCTCTCTCTCTCTCTCTCTCTCTCTCTCTCTCTCTCTCTCTCTCTCTCTCTCTCTCTCTCTCTCTCTCTCTCTCTCTCTCTCTCTCTCTCTCTCTCTCTCTCTCTCTCTCTCTCTCTCTCTCTCTCTCTCTCTCTCTCTCTCTCTCTCTCTCTCTCTCTCTCTCTCTCTCTCTCTCTCTCTCTCTCTCTCTCTCTCTCTCTCTCTCTATTGACTGGAGGCTGAGGAATTTGGATTGAATTAAGTACAGTCCAAAATGATGACACTATTTTCTCACACCAGTGACCCTACCTCTGTATCTAAGCAACACAACATCCATAGCTACAGTTGAAGTTCGGAAGTTACATACAATTAGGTTGGAGTCATTAAAACTCGTTTTTCAACCACTCCACAAATTTCTTGTTAACAAACTAGTTTTGGCAAGTCGGTTAGTTATGGCAAGTTGGCTACTTTGTGCATGACACAAGTAATTTTTCCAACAATTGTTTACAGACAGATTATTTCACTTATGATTCACTTTATCACAATTCCAGTGGGTCAGAAGTTTACATACACTAAGTTGACTGTGCCTTTAAACAGCTTGGAATATTCCAGAGAATGAAGTCATGGTTTTAGAAGCTTCTGATAGGCTAATTGACATCATTTGAGTCAATTGGAGGTGTACCTGTGGATGTACTTCAAGGCCTACCTTCAAACTCAGTGAATCTTTGCTTGACATCATGGGAAAATCAAAAGAAATCAGCCAAAAATGTAGACCTCTACAAGTCTGGTTCATCCTTGGGAGCAATTTCCAAACGCCTGAAGGTACCACGTTCATCTGTACAAACAATATTACGCAAGTATAAACACCATGGGACGATGCAGCAGTCATACTGCTCAGAAGGAGACGCGTTCTGTCTCCTAGAGATGAACGTACTTTGGTGCGAAAAATGGAAATCAATCCCAGAACAGCAGCAAAAATACAAAAGTATCTATATCCACAGTAAAACAAGTCCTATATCGACATAACCTGAAAGGCCACTCAGCAAGGAAGAAGCCACTGCCACAAAACCACCATTAAAAAGCCAGACTACGGTTTGCAACTGCACATGGGGACAACGATCGTATTTTTTGGAGAAATGTCCTCTGGTCTGATGAAACAAAAATAGAACTGTTTGGCCATAATGACCATCATTATGTTAGGAGGAAAAAGGGGGAGGCTTGCAAGCCGAAGAACACAATCCCAACCGTGAAGCACGGGGGTGGCAGCATCATGTTGTGGGGGTGTTTTGCTGCAGGAGGGTCTGGTGCACTTCACAAAATAGATGGCATCTTGAGGTAGGAAAATTAAGTGGATATATTGAAGCAACATCTCAAGACATCAGTCAGGAAGTTAAAGCTTGGTCGCAAATGGGTCTTCCAAATGGACTTCCAAAGTTGTGGCAAAATGGCTTAAGGACAACAACGTCAAGGTATTGGAGTGGCCATCACAAAGCCCTAACCTCAATCCCATAGAACATTTGTGGGCAGAACTGAAAAAGCCTGTGTGAATAAGGAGGCCTACAAACCAGGAGGAATGGGCCAAAATTCACCCAACTGATTGTGGGAAGCTTGTGGATGGCTTCCCAAAACGTTTGACCCAAGTTAAACAATTTAAAGGAAATGCTACCAAATACTAATTTAGTATATGTAAACTTCTGACCCACTGGGAATGTGATGAAAGAAATAAAAGCTGAAATAAAAAATTCTCTATACTATTATTCTGACATTTCCCATTCATAAATAAAGTGGTGATCCTAACTGACCTAAGACAGGGAATTTTTATTAGGAGTAAATGTCAGGAATTGTGAAAAACTGAGTTTAAATGTATTTGGCTAAGGTGTATGTAAACTCCGACTTCAACTGTACATACTCCAAGAGCAGCGTAATGAAAATCGTCACACAGAGAACTAGACAAGGAAATGAAAAACACACACACAGACCTCTCTTCTTAACTCTTAGGGGTGGTCTTCCAGAC
>NC_143026.1:83735000-83747500 GCF_057628025.1 Oncorhynchus mykiss
AAGAGAGAGGGGAAGACGGGGATAGAAGAGAGAGAGATAGAGAAAGAGAGAGGGAAAGATGGGGAGAGAGAGAACCGAAAGAGAAAGAGATAGGAGAAGATGGGGAAAGAGAACCAGAAAGAGAAAGAGAGAGGGAAAGATGGGGAAAGAAGAGAGAGAGAGAAAGAGAGAGGGAAAGATGGGGAGAGAGAGAGAACCGAAAGAGAAAGAGAAGAGAGAGGGGAAGATGGGGATAGAAGAAAGAGAGATAGAGAGATGGAAAGATGGGGAGAGAGAGAGAGAGAGAGAGAGATAGGGAGAGAGAGAGAGAGAGAGAGAAAGAGAAAGAGAACCAGAAAGAGAAAGAGAAAGAGAGGGGAAGACGGGGATAGAAAAGAGAGAGAGAGAGAGATAGAGAGGAAAAGATGGGGAGAGAGAGAGAACCAGAAAGAGAAAGAGGGAGGGGAAGACGGGGATAGAAGAGAGAGAGATAGAGAAAGGGGAAGATGGGGACAGACAGACAGACAGACAGACAGACAGAAAGAAAGAAAGAAAGAAAGAAAGAAAGAAAGAAAGAAAGAAAGAAAGAAAGAGAGAAAGAAAGAAAGAGAGAGAGAGGTGAGGATGGGGATGGGGATAGAAGAAAGAGAGAGAACCAGAAAGAGAAATAGAGAAGATGGGGATAGAAGAGAGAGGGAGAGAGAGAGAGAGAGAACCAGAAAGAGAAAGAGAAAGAGAGAGGGGAAGATGGGGAGAGAGAGAACCAGAAAGAGAAAGAGAGAGGGGAAGACGGGGATAGAAGAGAGAGAGATAGAGAGGGAAAGATGGGGAGAGAGAGAGAACCAGAAAGAGAAAGAGATAAGGAGAAGATGGGGAAAGAGAACCAGAAAGAGAAAGAGAGAGGGAAAGACGGGGATAGAAGAGAGAGAGAGAAAGAGAGAGGGAAAGATGGGGAGAGAGAGAGAACCGAAAGAGAAAGAGAAGAGAGAGGGGAAGATGGGGATAGAAGAAAGAGAGATATAGAGATGGAAAGATGGGGGGAGAGAGAGAGAGAGAGAGAGAGAGAGAGAGAGAGAAAGAGAGAGAGAGGGAGAGAGAGAGAGAGAGAGAGAGAGAGAAAGAGAACCAGAAAGAGAAAGAGAATGAGAAAGAGAAAGAGAGGGGAAGACAGGGATAGAAAAGAGAGAGAGAGAGATAGAGGAAAAGATGGGGGGAGAGAGAGAACCAGAAAGAGAAAGAGGGAGGGGAAGACAGGGATAGAAGAGAGAGAGATAGAGAAAGGGGAAGATGAGGACAGACAGACAGACAGACAGACAGACAGACAGAGACAGACAGACAGACAGACAGACAGACAGACAGACAGACAGACAGACAGACAGACATAAAGAAATAAAGAGAGAGAGAGGTGAGGATGGGGATAGAAGAAAGAGAGAGAACCAGAAAGAGAAATAGAGAAGATGGGGATAGAAGAGAGAGGGGGAGAGAGAGAGAGAGAACCAGAAAGAGAAAGAGAAAGAGAGAGGGGAAGATGGGGAGAAAGAGAACCAGAAAGAGAAAGAGAGAGGGGAAGACGGGGATAGAAGAGAGAGAGATAGAGAGGGAAAGATGGGGAGAGAGAGAGACTACCACACAAGACAATTCCAGACATGTGTAAATACCAGAGGTCTCCAGGAAAGAGCAAGAGACAAGTGTGTGTTCTACGTCAGAGAGGGAAGAGTGGTCTCACAGAACCTCAGGATGGATTGAGATAACACTAAATAAACACAGAGAAGGAATGACGGAAAAATTAAGACTTAAAAAGATAAAGCAGAAGACAGTCAAACTAAAGATACCAAAAGACTGGAAAAGAAAGAGGCAAAAAGAGACATCCAAAAAGAGACAGGCAAAAAGAGACATGCAAAAAGAGACAGGCAAAAAGAGACATGCAAAAAGAGACAGGCAAAAAGAGACAGGCAAAAAGAGACAGGCAAAAAGAGACATGCAAAAAGAGACAGGCAAAAAGAGACAGGCAAAAAGAGACAGGCAAAAAGAGACATCCAAAAAGAGACAGGCAAAAAGAGACATGCAAAAAGAGACAGGCAAAAAGAGACATCCAAAAAGAGACAGGCAAAAAGAGACAGGCAAAAAGAGACAGGCAAAAAGAGACATCCAAAAAGAGAGGCAAAAAGAGACAGGCAAAAAGAGACAGGCAAAAAGAGACAGGCAAAAAGAGACAGGCAAAAAGAGACATCCAAAAAGAGACAGGCAAAAAGAGACATCCAAAAAGAGACATCCAAAAAGAGACATCCAAAAAGAGACAGACAAAAAGAGACAGGCAAAAACAGACATCCAAAAAGAGACAGGCAAAAAGAGACAGGCAAAAAGAGACAGGCAAAAAGAGACATCCAAAAAGAGACATCCAAAAAGAGACAGGCAAAAAGAGACATCCAAAAAGAGACAGGCAAAAAGAGACAGGCAAAAAGAGACATCCAAAAAGAGAGGCAAAAAGAGACAGGCAAAAAGAGACAGGCAAAAAGAGACAGGCAAAAAGAGACAGGCAAAAAGAGACATCCAAAAAGAGACAGGCAAAAAGAGACATCCAAAAAGAGACATCCAAAAAGAGACATCCAAAAAGAGACAGACAAAAAGAGACAGGCAAAAACAGACATCCAAAAAGAGACAGGCAAAAAGAGACAGGCAAAAAGAGACAGGCAAAAAGAGACATCCAAAAAGAGACATCCAAAAAGAGACAGGCAAAAAGAGACAGGCAAAAAGAGACATCCAAAAAGAGACAGGCAAAAAGAGACAGGCAAAAAGAGACAGGCAAAAAGAGACATCTAACGCTAACCAAGGTTGCCAGGTGCACAGTGTTTCCTCCGACACATTGGTGCGGCTGGCTTCCGGGTTGGATGCGCGCTGTGTTAAGAAGCAGTGCGGCTTGGTTGGGTTGTGTATCGGAGGACGCAGGACTTTCAACCTTTGTCTCTCCCGAGCCCGTACGGGAGTTGTAGCGATGAGACAAGATAGTAGCTACTAAAACAATTGGATACCACGAAATTGGGGAGAATAAGGGGTCAAATGTTAAAAATAAGTGAGAATTGTCAAGAAAGCAAGAGAAAAGTGGAAATCAGAAAGAAAACATGAAGATAGAGAAAGAGAGAATGAAAGAGGGAATAAAAGAGAGTCAGTCTGCAACAGGAGACGGCAAACAGAGACAATGCAACTGAGACGGGGATGCAGGCCATCTAGTGGGTTTAAGCATTAGCACACACACACACACACACGCACAGAAAAACTGACAAACAAACATTAGTTATGTATCCAGTAACAGTACAGTACCTACCAAGAGAAGTAGTCATGATGAAGAGACTTTCAGAGGACTATCCCACTGTGTCTGTCTGGAGAAAAACAAGAGCTGTACACTGCCACTTCCACAGCTCCCTCTGTCTGCTAAACAGATCTTCTCTCGTTCTCTCTCGCACTCTCCCTCGCTCCTCTCCTCTCTCTCCCTCCTCTCTCTCTCTCTCTAAAACTCTAAACTTGACTGAATCGCCTTCCTTTGTCTCCTGTGGCTCAGCTGGTCTTGTCCATGTGGAGCTGAAGACTGTCTGCCTCCCTCCCGGCACAAATGAGAGACTCTTTTAAATGAGAGAACTGTATTTTCTCTCCCCCCACTCTATCACTCTCTCACTGCCCCTTTCTCCCCTCTTACTCTCTCTCTCTTCCCTCTTTCGCTCCTCTCTCTGTCTAGTTGCTCTATCGTAAGGCAGCAGTGTGAGCTCTGTTTGAACTCCTGTGGTTGGCAGCAGGCTGAATGAAGTCATTTAGGATCTGGAACAGAACAAAACAGAGACTAACCATGTTCCATTCCTGCACTCCCCGATGGAAAATAGTTCCCTGTTAGCTACAGACTTGTTGTGACACTGCTTGAGTCCGAATTCTCTAGGAGGGAGCGAGGGAGGGAGGAGAGGAATAGGCCCCCTCCCCTTCTCTCTCTTCCCCTTCTTCTCTCTCACTGACCACTCTGCATTGTCTCCTACAATCTGTTTCCTCCAATCAAAAGGCCTTCCTGAAGGTCAGGGGTCGCTCGAGTCCTTTTAAGGCGGTGGAGGGTGTTGAACTCAGGGTTCTATAGCCTCTCTGTCAGGGCATGTGTCACTACTCCCACCATCTGCTGCCCAAACACACATACACACGCACACACGTGTGCACGCACAGGCATACACACAAACAGGCATGGAGACATACTGACCGTGTTTCCTGCTACGTAAAATCTGATTGTGTTAGAGCTGATCTCTTTTTTACTACTAACATATGATACTCAACCTATTTTACTTGTCCTATTCTATCATCACAAGCTCTGCTTGCTGCTCGTCAGTCAGGAGTTACCGTTATGAGGAATGTGAATCTAACATCATGATCCCTGCTAGTACAGTATGTATCATTTATCTTATTACAGTACTTCTCATGGTTTACTGTAGTGAGTTAGACTCTCCTTTCCCATGTCATTCTACAGCAGCACTACTCTACAGCTGTACTGTTAGCCAGCCTGCCAGGTTAGTAGAGTCTGACACTGGCACAGTCAGTGTAGTCAGCTCAGCTTTCCCCATTGTGACTGTGTCTGTGCCTCGATTTAGGTCGGCCAAAACTATAAATGGCGGTGTTCGTCTTAGCAATCTCATTGGAATAAAGACCTCCTCCGTTCCTGTCATTATTGAAAGAGATTGCGATAATATCTTACATCTCAAAATAGGACTACTTAATGTTAGATCCCTCACTTCCAAGGCAGTCATAGTCAATGACCATAACCTTGATTTGATTGGCCTGACTGAAACATGGCTCAAGCCTAATGACTTTACTGTGTTAAATGAGGCCTCCCTTCCTTAATACACTAGTGTACCGCAAAGGTGCAGATGTTACTAACATTTATGACATCAAAACGAAAGACTGTGTTTTTGTATTTTGAGCTTCTAGTCATGAAATCCATGCAGCCTAACTCAATCACTTTTAATAGTATACAGTGTTCCTCACTGAGTTCCCTGAATTTATATCGGAGCTTGTAGTCATCGCAGATAATATTCAAATTTTTGATTACTTAAATTTTCACATGGAAAAGTCCACAGACCCACTCCAAAAGGCCTTCGGAGCAATCATCTACTCAGTGGGTTTTGTCCAACATGTCTCCAGACCTACGCATTGCCACAGTCATACCCTGGATCTAGTTTTGTCCCGTGGAATAAATATTGTGGAACTAAATGTTTTTCCTCATAATCCTGGACTATTGGACCATCATCTTATAACCTTTGCAATCAAAACAAATCTCCTACTCAAATCAAATCAAATTTTATTTGTCACATACACATGGTTAGCAGATGTTAATGCGAGTGTAGCAAAATGCTTGTGCTTCTAGTTCCGACAATGCAGTAATAACCAACAAGTAATCTAGCTAACAATTCCAAAACTACTACCTTATAGACACAAGTGTAAGGGGATAAAGAATATGTACATAAAGATATATGAATGAGTGATGGTACAGAGCGGCATAGGCAAGATACAGTAGATGGTATTGCGTGCAGTATATACATATGAGATGAGTATGTAAACAAAGTGGCATAGTTAAAGTGGCTAGTGATACATGTATTACATAAAGATGCAGTAGATGATAGAGTACAGTATATACATATACATATGAGATGAATAATGTAGGGTATGTAAACATTATATTAGGTAGCATTGTTTAAAGTGGCTAGTGATATATTTTACATCATTCCCATTATTAAAGTGGCTGGAGTTGAGTCAGTGTGTTGGCAGCAGCCACTCAATGTTAGTGGTGGCTGTTTAACAGTCTGATGGCCTTGAGATTGAAAAACAGCTTCTGTCTCTCGGTCCCAGCTTTGATGCACCTGTACTGACCTCGCCTTCTGGATGATAGCGGGGTGAACAG
Source organism: Oncorhynchus mykiss (assembly GCF_057628025.1). NCBI lineage: Eukaryota > Metazoa > Chordata > Actinopteri > Salmoniformes > Salmonidae > Oncorhynchus > Oncorhynchus mykiss. The sequence continues at coordinate 83,740,903 of NC_143026.1, forward strand.
GCAGTGGCTCGGGTGGTTGTTGTCCTTGATGATCTTTATGGCCTTCCTGTGACATCGGGTGGTGTAGGTGTCCTGGAGGGCAGGTAGTTTGCCCCCGGTGATGCGTTGTGCAGACCTCACTACCCTCTGGAGAGCCTTACGGTTGTGGGCGGAGCAGTTGCCGTACCAGGCGGTGATACAGCCCGACAGGATGTCGCATCTGTAGAAGTTTGTGAGTGCTTTTGGTGACAAGCCAAATTTCTTCAGCCTCCTAAAGTTGAAGAGGCGCTGCTGCGCCTTCTTCACGATGCTGTCTGTGTGGGTGGACCAATTCAGTTTGTCTGTGATGTGTACGCCGAGGAACTTAAAACTTACTACCCTCTCCACTACTGTTCCATCGATGTGGATAGGGGGGTGTTCCCTCTGCTGTTTCCTGAAGTCCACAATCATCTCCTTAGTTTTGTTGACGTTGAGTGTGTGGTTATTTTCCTGACACCACACTCCGAGGGCCCTCATCTCCTCCCTGTAGGCCGTCTCGTCGTTGTTGGTAATCAAGCCTACCACTGTTGTGTCGTCCGCAAACTTGATGATTGAGTTGGAGGCGTGCATGGCCACGCAGTCATGGGTGAACAGGGAGTACAGGAGAGGGCTCAGTACGCACCCTTGTGGGGCCCCAGTGTTGAGGATCAGCAGGGTGGAAATGTTGTTGCCTACCCTCAACACATGGGGGCGGCCCGTCAGGAAGTCCAGTACCCAGTTGCACAGGGCGGGGTCGAGACCCAGGGTCTCGAGCTTGATGTCGAGCTTGGAGGGCACTATGGTGTTAAATGCCGAGCTGTAGTCGATGAACAGCATTCTCACATAGGTATTCCTCTTGTCCAGATGGGTTAGGGCAGTGTGCAGTGTGGTTGAGATTGCATCGTCTGTGGACCTATTTGGGCGGTAAGCAAATTGAAGTAGGCCTAGGGTGTCAGGTAGGGTGGAGGTGATACTGTCCTTGACTAGTCTCTCAAAGCACTTCATGATGACGGAAGTGAGTAGTCGTTTAGCTCAGTTACCTTAGCTTTCTTGGGAACAGGAACAATGGTGGCCCTCTTGAAGCATGTGGGAACAACAGACTGGGATAGGGATTGATTGAATATGTCCGTATGTCCAGCTGGTCTGCGCAAGCTCTGAGGGCTGGGGATGCCGTCTGGGCCTGCAGCCTTGCGAGGGTTGACACGTTTAAATGTTTTCCTCACGTCGGCTGCAGTGAAGGAGAGTCCGCATGTTTTAGTTGCGGGCCGTGTCAGTGGCACTGTATTGTCCTCAAAGCGGGCAAAAAAGTTATTTAGTCTGCCTGGGAGCAAGACATCCTGGTCCGTGACGGGGCTGGTTTTCTTTTTGTAATCCGTGATTGACTGTAGACCCTGCCACATACCTCTTGTGTCTGAGCTGTTGAATTGAGATTCTACTTTGTCTCTATACTGACGCTTAGCTTGTTTGATTGCCTTGCGGAGGGAATAGTTACACTGTTTGTATTCGGTCATGTTTCCGGTCACCTTGCCCTGATTAAAAGCAGTGGTTCGGGCTTTCAGTTTCACGCGAATGCTGCCATCAATCCACGGTTTCTGGTTTGGGAATGTTTTAATCGTTGCTATGGGAACGACATCTTCAACGCACGTTCTAATGAACTCGCTCACCGAATCAGCGTATTCGTCAATGTTGTCTGACGCAATACGAAACATATCCCAGTCCACGTGATGGAAGCAGTCTTGGAGTGTGGAATCAGATTGGTCGGACCAGCGTTGAACAGACCTCAGCGCGGGAGCTTCTTGTTTTAGTTTCTGTCTGTAGGCAGGGATCAACAAAATGGAGTCATGGTCAGCTTTTCCGAAAGGAGGGCGGGGCAGGGCCTTATATGCGTCGCGGAAGTTAGAATAGCAGTGATCCAAGGTTTTTCCAGCCCTGGTTGCACAATCGATATGCTGATAAAATTTAGGGAGTCTTGTTTTCAGATTAGCCTTGTTAAAATCCCCAGCTACAATGAATGCAGCCTCCGGATAAATGGATTCCAGTTTGCAAAGAGACAAATAAAGTTCATTCAGAGCCATCGATGTGTCTGCTTGGGGGGGAATATATACGGCTGTGATTATAATCAAAGAGAATTCCCTTGGTAGATAATGCGGTCGACATTTGATTGTGAGGAATTCTAAATCAGGTGAACAGAAGGACTTGAGTACCTGTATGTTGTTATGATCACACCACGTCACGTTAACCATGAATCATACGCCCCCGCCCCTCTTCTTACCAGAAAGATGTTTGTTTCTGTCTGCGCGATGCGTGGAGAAACCAGCTGGCTGCACTGATTCCGATAGCATCTCTCCAGTGAGCCATGTTTCCGTGAAGCAAGCCGCAAGCCGCACTATAAATTCTCAGACAACCCAAAGATTGCTTGATGCCCTTCCAGACTCCCTCCACCTACCCAAGGACATCGGAGTACAAAAATCAGTTAACCACCTAACCGAGGATCTAAATTTAACCTTGCGTAAAACCCTAGATGCAGTCGCACCTCTAAAAACAAAAAACATTTGTCACAATAAATTATCTCCCTGGTATACAGAAAATACCTGAGCACTGATGCAAGCTTCAAGAAAATTGAAACAGTAATGGCGCGCCACCAAACTGGAAGTCTTCTGACTGGCTTGGAAAGACAGTATGGTGCAATGTCGAGGAGCCTTCACTGCTGCTTGATCAGCCTACTTTTCCAAGCTAATTGAAGAGAATAAAAACAATCCAACATTTATTTTTGATACTGTTGCAAAACCAACTAAAAAGCACAATTTCCCAAAAGAAGATGGCCTTGACTTCAGCAGTGATGAATTCATGAACTTCTTTGACAAAAAGTTCACGATCATTAGGAAGCAAATTACAGACTCCTCTTTGAATCTGCATATTTCTCTAAAAATCACTTGTCCTGGGTCTGCACAGACCTGCCAGGACCTGGGATCAATAGAGACTATCAAGTTTTTTTATCCTGTATCTCTCGACACATTCACAAAAATAGTAATGTCCTCTAAACCTTCCTACTGGCCCCTATTCCAACTAAACTACTGAAAGAGCTACTTCCTGTGCTTGGCCCTCCTATGTTGAATAAAATAAACGGCTTCCTATCCTCCAGATGTGTACCAAACTCACTAAAAGTGGTAGTAACAAAGCCTCTCCTGAAAAAGCCAAACCTTGACACAGAAGATTTGTAAAAAAAATAATATCAGCTTATATCAAATCTCTCATTCCTCTAAAAAATGTTTGAAATAGCTGTCACTGCCTTCCTGAAGACAAATAATGTATACAAAACGCTCCAGTCTGGTTTAAGACCCCATCATAGTCCTGAGACTGCACTCATGAAGGTGGTAAATTACCTTTTAATGGCGTCAGACCAAGGCTCTGCATCTGTCCTCGGGCTCCTAGACCTTAGTGCCACTTTTGACATCATCGATCACCACATTCTTTTGGAGAGATTGGAAACCCTAATTGGTCTACACGGACAAGTTCTTGCCTGGTTTAGATCTTATCTGTCGGAAAGATATCAGTTAATCTCGGTGGGTGGTTTGTCCTGACAAATCATTTGTAAGTTTCAGTGTTCCTCAAGTTTCCGTTAGACTCTTGACTAGAACCAAAAAATGTGATCATATTACTCAAGTGCTAACCTCTGGCTTCCTGTTAAGGCTAGGGCTGATTTCAAGGTCTTACTGCAAACCTACACATCATTACATGGACTTGCTCCTACCTACATATCTCTCCGATTTTGTCCTTCCATACATACAGTACCTACACGTACGCTACGGTCACAAGATGCAGGCCTCCTTATTGTCCCTAGAACTTCTAAGCAAACAGCTGGAGGCAGGGCTTTCTCCTATAGAGATCAATTGTTATGGAATGGTCTGCCTATCTATATGAGAGACGCAGACTCGGTTTCAACCTTTAAGTCTTTACTGAAGATTAATCTCTTCAGTATGTCCAATGATTGAGTATAGTCTGACCCAGGGGTGTGAAGGTGAAGAGCGAGGAACTGGAGTAACAAACCGTCCGGCACTGCCTGGCCATCCCTAGGAGGGGTGCGTCATGTCATGCCAGGCATTTTTCGCTATACTCGACTTGAGTGGGTTGATTCACTGACAGTGATCTTCCTGTCCGGTTTTGCACACCCTTGGGCTCGTGTGGTGGAAGAGATCTTCGTAGGCTATACTCAGCCTTGTCTCAGGTAGTAAGTTGGTGGTCTGTTGATATCCCTCTAGGGGTGTGGGGGCTGTGCTTTGGCAAATTGGGTGGTGTTATATCCTGCCTGGTTGGTCCTGTCGGAAAGGGCCACAGTGTCCCCCTCCAGTATCTATACTGCAATAGTCTGTGTGCTGGGTGGCTAGGATCAGTCTGTCCTATCTGGTGAAATTCTCCTGTCTTATCTGGTGTCCTGTGTGAATTTAAGTATGCTCCCTCTAATTCTCCCATCTCTCTCTCCCTTCCCTCCCATCCTTTCCTGGAGGACCTGCGCCCTAAGACCATGCCTCAGGACTACCTGGCCTGATGACTCCCCATCCCTAGTCCACCTGGTCATACTGCTGATCCTGTTCCTGCTGTTTTGCCTGTGGCTATGGAACCCTGACCTGTTCACCAGACATGCTACCTTGTCCGGGACCTTTCTAGGCAGTTTTTCCTAGCCACCGTGCTTCTACATCTGCATTGCTTGCTTATTTGCTGTTTTAGGCTCTGTTTCTGTATAAGCACTTTGTGACATCTGCTGATATAAAAAGGGCTTTAAAAATACATTTGATTTGATTTGATACTCTACACCAGTTCTCCACACCAACACTCTACACCAACACTCTACACCAACACTCTACACCAATACTCCACACCAATACTCCACACCAACACTCTACACCAATACTCCACACCAATACTCCACACCAATACTCCACACCAGTACTCCACACCAATACTCCACACCAATACCAATACCAGTACTCCACACCAATACTCTACACCAACACTCTACACCAACACTCTACACCAGTACTCCACACCAATACTCCACACCAATACTCCACACCAATACTCCACACCAGTACTCCACACCAATACTCCACACCAATACCAATACCAGTACTCCACACCAATACTCCACACCAGTACTCCACACCAATACTCCGCACCAGTACTCCACACCAATACTCCACACCAATAATCCACACCAATACTCCACACCAATACTCCACACCAGTACTCCACACCAGTACTCCGCACCAGTACTCCACACCAGTACTCTACACCAATACTCCACACCAGTACTCTACACCAATACTCCACACCAGTACTCTACACCAATACTCCGCACCAGTACTCTACACCGATACTCCACACCAATACTCCACACCAATACTCCACACCAATAATCCACACCAATACTCCGCACCAGTACTCCACACCAGTACTCCACACCAATACTCCACACCAATACTCTACACCAGTACTCTACACCAGTACTCCACACCAATACTCCACACCAATACTCCACACCAGTACTCTACACCAATACTCCACACCAATACTCTACACCAATACTCCACACCAATACCAATACCAGTACTCCACACCAATAATCCACACCAATACTCCACACCAATAATCCACACCAATACTCCGCACCAGTACTCTACACCGATACTCCACACCAATACTCCACACCAGTACTCCGCACCAGTACTCTACACCGATACTCCACACCAATACTCCACACCAATACTCTACACCAGTACTCCACACCAGTACTCCACACCAGTACTCTACACCAATACCAATACCAGTACTCCACACCAGTACTCTACACCAATACTCCACATCAATACTCCACACCAGTACTCTACACCAATACTCCACACCAGTAATCCACACCAGTACTCTACACCGGTACTCTACACCAGTACTCTACACCAGTACTCCACACCAGTACTCCACACCAGTACTCTACACCAATACCAATACCAGTACTCCACACCAGTACTCTACACCAATACTCCACATCAATACTCCACACCAGTACTCCACACCAGTACTCCACACCAGTACTCTACACCAGTACTCCACACCAGTACTCTACACCAATACTCCACATCAATACTCCACACCAGTACTCCACACCAGTACTCCACACCAGTACTCTACACCAGTACTCCACACCAGTACTCCACACCAGTACTCCACACCAGTACTCCACACCAGTACTCTACACCAATGCTGGATGGATAAACTCCACATTAAGACTAGTAAATACAAATATTCCAGACTCCTGCCCTAGTCAAAGCCCGCATGCACACACACTCCCCTCTCCTTCCCCAATCCCCAGCCCCCATGTAATGGCTCTGGAGAGAGAGAGAGAGAGAGAGAGAGAGAGAGAGAGGTGGGAACCTGTGCTGGAGAGGCATGGGTGCAGGGAGGACATGTTTAGGAGTCGTTGCGTCTGGTGTTGCAGTAGTCACTCCCCACATCACAGCAGTGGCTCAGGGTAAAAATGTGATTATGATAATAGCAGTAAACACAATAACTAAAAATCATTAAATGAAGGAATGTACAATGCCATCCA